>NW_017731826.1:199966-202368 GCF_001890085.2 Hipposideros armiger
CTCACTGCAGCTACTGGCTGCTCATGCTGGCTGCTGGCTACACACGGCAGCCCATGGCAACCCACTGCCACAGGGGCTGCAGCCTACGCCGACACCGGCGACTCACAGCAGCCCAGCTCCAGGTTGAGCTGTTGTTCAGCATTTTAGCTGAGGGCAGTGTCACTGGCCCTCATAGGTGGGATCCAAACCAGGGCCCTCTGGCATCCCAAGCCAGTTCTTAACCATCGCGCCACTCGGCCGGCCCTATAGCTGTCTTTTAAAGAATTTGTCTATTTCATCTAAATTTTCAATTTTTCAGGAATAGAATTATTTGTAATATTCTCATTTTTTAAATGTCCCTTAGGATCAATAGTGTCTTTCATTTCTGAGCTTCCAGTTTGTTTCTTTTCTCATTTTTCTTGGTGAGATTGTCTGGAGGTTTCTTAATTTTATTGATCTTTTCAAAGAAGTAGCTTTTGGTTTCATGGATTTCTTTTTTTTTCTCTATTTTTTCATTTCATTGACTTATTCTAATTTTTATTGTATTCTTTATTTTTGCTTGCTTTAGGCTTAATTTGCCTTTTTTCTCTTGTTTACTAAAATGGAAGCTTGGTTTACTGATTTTAAATCTTTTTTTTAAAGATTTTTTGGGGGAATTGGGGAAGGGGAACAAGTTGTTGTCCTTCAGTCTTGGTTGTGGAGGGCGCAGCTAGCTCAGCTCCAATTCCAGTCACCATCTGGCCGCCCTTCGGCAGTTCAAGGCTGCTCAGCTCAAGGTGCTGTGTTCAATCTTAGTTGCAGGTGGGCGTAGCCCACCATCCCATGCAGGAGTCTATCTAGCAACTTTTTTGTTAGGAGCACATTCTCTCACCAGCTGAGCCATCCTGTCACCTGTTGGCAGCTCAGCAGCAGCTCAGCTCGGGCACAGCTCACTGGCTCATGTGGGAATTGAACTGGCGACCCTGTTGCTCAGAGCTTGCGCTCTTAACCAACTGAGCCACTTGGCCGGCCCTAAATCTTTTTTTTAGTATGTGCATTTTACATAAATTTCCCTTAAGCACTCATTTCACTGCATTACACAAATTTTGACAAGTGACGTTTTCATTTAAAATATATTAAACTTTCTTTTGAGACTTCTTCTTTGACCTATTGGTTATTTATAAGTGTGTTGCTCTATTTTCAAGCTCTTGGGAGATTTTCCAGTTATCTCTTGTTAATTGATTTCTATTTAATTCCATTGTGGTCTGAGAACATATTTTGTATGATTGGTTATTGTTTTAAATTCATTAAGGTGTGTTTTGTGGCCTAGACTATGGTCCATCTTGGTGAATGTTCCATGTGAGCTGGAATGAATAATAGAATGTGTATTTTATTGTTTTGGATGGAGTCAGTTAGATCATGTTAATTGATAGTGCTGTTCAGGTCATCTGTATACTCATTGATTTTCTGCCTGCTTGATCTCTCAATACTGAAAGACAAGTGAAGTCTCCAACTGTGATTATAGATTTGTCTGTTTCTCCTTTCAGTTCTATCAGTTTTTGCTGTACGTATTTAGATACTCTTGTTAGATGTATACACGTACATATTTCAGATTGTGTCTTCTTTCTCTAGTATGATTTTGAACCTATGTAATGAGTTCTTAATTTCAGATGTTGTATTTTTCAGCTCTAGAATGCCTATTTTATGTATGTATGTATACACACATATATGCACATGTATGTATACATACATATGTGCACATGTATGTATACACATGTATCAGAGGTCCCCAGAACCATCCCCAGGTTCAGTGATTCACTGGGATGACTCAGCATGTAGTTGTACTTATGGTTATGACTTATTAAAGTGAAAGGAAACAAAGCAAAATCAGCAGAGGGAAAAGGCAATGGGGCATAGACTAGAGGAATCCAGGCACAAGCTTCTAAGAGTCTTCTCCCAGGATACACTTAAGTCCTCTAGCAATGATCTGTGATGATAACTGAAATGTCTGCCAGGAAAGCTCAACAGATACTCAGTGCTCAGAGCTTTTATCAGGGGCTGGTCACATATGTACTCTTTGCTTAGCACATAAAATTTCAAACTCCAGAAGGAATGCATATGTGCAGCATAAACCATGCTATTAAACAAACAGTTTAGGGTAAGTGAACCATTCTTATCAGGGAATGGTGAGAACCCTCCTGAAATCCAAGATCCCAGGTGCCAGCCAAGGGACACCCTTGTGGCAGACCTTTCAAAGGCTAGCAGTCTCACACTTGCTCTATTATTTCTTTTTCCCACGACATACGTACCATATATATCTGTTGACCTTCTCCCATCTTTTCATTTATTTTGTTCATATTTTAAATTTTTTTTAAGATTTTTATTGGGGAATTGGGGGATGGGAACAGCACTGGGGATTTGGGGGAAGGGGAACAGACAAGTTG
>NW_017731826.1:202493-227357 GCF_001890085.2 Hipposideros armiger
GCCCAGCTCCAGGTTGAGCTGTTGTTCAGCATCTTAGCTGTAGAGGGCAGTGTCACTGGCCCTCATATGTGGGATCCGAACTGGGACCCTCTGGCGTTCCAAGCCAGCTCTTAACCAACGCGCCACTCAGCCGGCCCCATATTTTCATCTTTTATTGAACATATTAATCATAATTCATTTTGAAGTTCTTGTTGATCAATTCTAATATCTGGGTCTGCTTTTATTGTCTATTTTTTTCTTTTGGTCCTTGTCTCTTCACAGAACATGAAAATTTTTATTGGATGCCAAACATTGTTTTAACAACAGAAAAATTGGTAGAGGCTCTAGAAAATGATCTCTTTTAGAAGAGAGGATTCATCCTTTTCTTTGGGCAGGTAGAATGCAGGCCTGGCCACGTTAATCAGTTATAAGTTGAGCTTGAACAAGGTCTGTCTGCAGCATATTCATTTGAATGCCACTATTCATTTTAGCAACTGAAAGTTTTACTTCTTCAATGAAAGTTAACTTAAAAATTTAAAAGATAATAATGAAAGAACTAACTTGTCTTGGTAACTCCATTTCCTTGGTGATCCCAGTCTACTTTGTGCGCACTGCTACCTCCTGCAATGTCTGATTTAATAAATATTAATATATATGTCTCCTTATCTGGTCATAAGCACTTTAAGAACAGGAACTGGGTTTGTTTTCATCAGTAATATTTGTAGCAGGACAGTTCCAGGCCCTGAGTGGAAACTCAATTTGTACAGATACTCTTTCATCTTACATAGGATAGCACAAAAGAAGGCATCCTATATGTCAATTTTTAGTAAACCCTAAAGAGATTAGTTCTTTTAAATCTTTTCCTCATTGTATTATTCTGATGATTCCCTATAGAAAAAGAATACACCATTAAAGGAACCAGTGTCATTCAAAGATGTGTGTGTGGACTTCACCCAGGAAGAATGGTATCTGCTTGATCCTGCTCAGAAGATACTACACAGAGATGTAATGCTGGAAAATTACAGCCACCTTGTTGCAATAGGTAAGATTTTTTTTCCATGTGCCCACCAGTACCATGCATTTCTCAGTTGATGAAACACATGAACTTCCTGTAGAGTTTTTTAATTTGAAGCTTGAGATTCAAGGTCCTGAGATGAATGATCCCTTTTGGTCACGTTTAATAAAGAATGCTGTGTTCTTACCTCTTCAGAGGTTGGTTCATTTGGGCACCTCCTTTGGACAGCTCCTGAAGCTGTACCTTTCTTCCCTATCATTTTTTCAGAGTCCCTAAAGCCAGGCTATGTAGCCATAGCCTTGTATTATTTTCTCTTAACAGGATATTGTATTACTAAGCCAGACGTGATCATCAAGATAGAACAAGGAGAAGAGCCCTGGATATTAGAGCAAGGATTCCCAAACCAGTGCTGCTTGGGTGAGTTCACGAGTTCACAGACAGATGGAAGCCAGAGGAAATGGGATCTTAGGCCATTGGATTAGGGTTTATTACCTTTCAAATATTTTTTAGGAATTTCTTTCTGTAGCCCCAGACTTTTAGAAGTGACTAAGCAACAGATGGCCCACATCCCTCTATGACCTTAATCACATTCCTCCATATGTCATTTTCCCTCATAAATGCTTTCCTTTGTTCTTTAACATTTTAAGAGTGATTTACCTATACCTGTCATTCAAACTCAGTTGGCTTCATCTTAGATAATTTTTCTTGATAGTGTATCTTTTAGAATTGTCCACCTTCCCTCTGTTGTCTTTGGACACCTTTTGTTAGCTGGTATGTTTTCATGCAGTGCTTCCATAATCACTCACTATGATCCAGTTAGGTTTTTAGGTAATTAAAAGAATAATGTCCCTGCTATCAAAATGTATATTACAGTGAGGGACAAAAAGCATGCATGCATGTGTGTGTGTAGATATATGTGCGTGTGTGTACATACAGTGTTGGGTACTGTAAAGAGAGTTAAAACAGTGGAAAGGGGGATGAGGATTGATGGCATGTGCTCTTTGGTAAGCAAGTCAGAGAGAGCCTTTCTGATAAGTTCAGGAGAGGTGAGACTAATGACATGAGAAATGTGACTGAGGATTCTGAGTATTTCAGGCAAAGGGAACATCAGGTACTGAACTCCTCAGACAGATGTGTTCTTTTCTCTCTTTTTCTTTTTAAAGATTTTATTGGGGAATTGGAGGAGGGGAACAGCGTTGGGGAATCGGGGCAGGAGAATAGACAAGTTGCTGTCCTTTTGTTCCTCAGTCTAGTTGCGGAGGACGTCACTTCACTGGCCCATGTTGGTATTATCATTGTGTTCTTCCCGGGTGAGGCAATCGCTCACGGGCCATTGGATGGCCGCCCACGGCGGCTCATGGCTGCTCACAAAAGTGCACGCCAGCTGCCAGTCAGCCCCACTGCAGCCTATGCCATTGCCAGTGACTCACGGCAGCCCAGCTCCAGGTCGAGCTGTTGTTCAGCATCTTAGCTGTAGAGAGCCCAGCATCACTGGCCCTCATGTGGGATCTGAACTGGGGCCCTGCTGCTCAGAGCTGGTGTCCCAAGCCAACTCCTAACCAACGTGCCACTCAACCGGCCCCAGACAGATATGTTCTTAGGGTGTTTGAAAGATGGCAAGGGGGCCAGCATGGCTGGAGACAAGTGGGCGTGGAGAAGATTGATAGGAGATGATATCATAAGTAGCATGGACCATGGTAGATATGTTAATTTTATTTGCGTGATGCGAGAAAGTCATGTTTTTCATGTTTTGGTTTTTTTGTAAGTGTAAATCAGATTAAGACATCAGATCTGATTTATAATTTAAAAGGGTCTGCCTGACTTCTGCACAGCGAGTACACTGTGGCGGGTGGGTGGTGCTTAGGCATGAGCAAGGGGGGAGTACCAGTTAGGTGCTCCAGTAAGTAGGCTGTTAGGTGCTCCAGATAGGAGAGGATAGTGGCTAAGGCTGTTCTGGAAGTGCTAAGCAGTGGCAGATTTGTACAGAAATCTGGAAGGTGAGAGCAAGAGGATTTGCTGTTGGATTGAATGTAGAGTGTGAGAGAAAGAGAGGATGCAGGCACGACTCTAGTGATTTGTCTCCAGCATAAAGGATGAATTAGGGTGCCATTTACTGAGATAGAGAAAATTAGAGAGGAGAGATTATAGGGCAATTATTACAAATTTACATTTGGACTCAAGAAGCTTGAGATAACTTAAAACCTAGCCCAGTGTATTGAGTAGGAGGTTGGATATATACAAGTATGGAGTCCAGAACCAGAAGTAGCCATCTGAAAGGCATCAGTCCCAGACGGTGTCAGAGGCGTGGGCTGAAGGACACCTTTTAGATCAGATGCTGCAAACTTTTAGAAGGCTGGATAGTAAATATTTTTTACTTAGTGGCCACATGTGTCTTTAGTTGCCACTGCTGCTTCTCCTTTCGCCTCTTTCTTCCACCTCTTCAGTGTTCCTGACTGCCTCTTCCATCTTTTTCCCTCCAAACGTGTAAAACCATTCTTAGTTCAAGGACCATTGCTTGCAGGCATAGTTTGCTGACTCCTTTTCTAGAGAGTGGTTGGGAGAGAAGTAGTCTTGGTGTAACACTTTTACAAGGCTGTAAATCCGTTAGATCTTAGCATTGGAGGAGACTGATTGACAAGGAACAGACTGTGTGACATGAAAACCAGACAGCCTGCTTTCTAGGAGTTCAATAGGGATTGTCTCTACCTGTTAACCACCTTAAGTGGTGACCTGGGTCACTCTACTCAACCTGTTATCCCTTCCTGCCAGTCTCTTCAGACACCTGTGGTTGTTTTCTTTTGAAGACCACCTTCTACATCTCTTCATTTTCCCACTTTTCACTGATATCACTTAAAATCAGATCTGTGTCTGCGTTTTTGCATTCCTGGCTTGATCTAATTCCTAAATGGTTTTTTTTGTTTGTTTTTGTTTTTACCTAAAGCATCCAGTGTATCTTTTACTAGCCTGATAAAGTTGCTCCCTATTAATAAATGAAATTAAAGTTGTCTTTTATTGACTATTATGTTGTGGTCCTATTCTACCTATCTCTGTTGCTTGCACACCATGTTTTGAATTTGTTTCACCCTCCCTAGCTTGCCTCTTATAGCATTATGAAAAATAATTATTCCTTGTGAATTAAATTAAAGCAAAATCTAGATCCTGGGTTATAGGACTATTCTTTTGAACCTGAGGAAGCTGGTGTTTTCAGAAATTTAGTTTGGTCTTGATGTGTAGAGTCAAGGTATGTACTCTAGTAGGAATCCTACTCCAATAATCTGTGTATGAGGGGATTAGGACTAAACTATGCTCTGTCTACCAAACACAGTTCATCCTCTGAAAGCCCTTGTCTACTAATCTTTACTGTCATTTTATTTGGTGTTTAATGTCTCTTTTGGGTTCACCCCATTTTCTGAGTTTCCCTGTCTCTGAATCAGCCACTCCCCAGTTCCCTGTGCTTTGAATTTCATTTCCTTTTTTCTGTTTAGTTTTGAAGGTTATATTTCAAAAGTATTAAATGTCATTGCCAGTTTCCTTTCCTTGTTCCCACTGAAGCATGTATTTTCCACTGAAACTAGAAGGGTAAAGGAAATGCACACTTGGATTTAGTTCACACCAGGAAATTGAGCCTAAAACAAAGAATTGATAGTGTAATTGGGCATTTGTGTAAAAGTCCAATTCCATTAGAAATGTACTGGATTCATAAGATGTGGTTATTTTTCTCATTTCTAGAAGACTGGAAAGTTGATAACCTGATAGAAAGCAGCCAGAAAAATCAAGATGAACATTTTTGTCAACTTGCTTTCACCACCAACAAAACATTAAGTATAGATGGTGGTGACAGAGTAAAGAAAACTTTCAGTCTGGGTGCAGACTGTGTTCCTTCAAGAAATTTTCCATATAAGATATGTGATTCATGTGAAATGAGTTTGAAGACTATGTCAGGCTTAATTATTAATAAAAACTATTGTGGAAAGAAGCCTGATGAATATAATGTATATGAGAAATTGCTTCTTGATATTAGGTATGAGAAAACTCTTACTGGAGGGAAATCTTATAATCAAAAAACAAATATCCTCAGTCATAGCCAAGATCTCACTCAGCTAATTTTTGACCAGCCTTTTAAATATAATGAAAATGGACAGGGCTTCCATGAGGAGGCAGCCTTTTTCACAAACAAGAGAGCTCAGATAGGGGAGACACTCTGTAATTATAATGAATGTCAGAGAACCTTCATCCAAAGTTTAAAGCTCAATTTATCTCAGAGAACTCATTTGGAAATGGAGCCATATGAATGTAGTATTTGTGGGAAGTCCTTCTATATGGATTTAAGATTGGGACACCAGAGTGCTCTGACAGGGCAGAATCCTTATGACTATAATGAATATGGGCAAATTTTCTGTGACAGTTCAAGTTTGATTATCCATGAAGGAACTTATGCAGGAAAGGTTCCCCATGAATATAAAGTAAGTCACAAAACGTGGATAAAGTCAGCCCTCTTTAAACATCGGATAGTGCACATGGGGGATAAACCTTACGAGCACAAGGAAAATGGAAATTTCAACAAGAAGTCACATTTCACCCAATCTCGAAGAGCTCACTCAGGAGAAAAAACATTCGAATGTGCTGAATGTGGGAAAACATTCTGGGAGAAGTCGAACCTCACTCAACATCAGAGGACACACACAGGAGAGAAACCTTATGAATGTACTGAATGTGGGAAATCCTTTTGTCAGAAACCACATCTTACCAACCATCAGCGAACACATACAGGAGAAAAACCTTATGAATGTAAGCAATGTGGAAAAACGTTCTGTGTGAAGTCAAACCTTACTGAACATCAGAGAACTCACACAGGAGAGAAACCCTATGAATGTAATGCTTGTGGAAAATCCTTCTGCCACAGGTCAGCTCTAACTGTACATCAGAGAACGCACACAGGAGAGAAACCCTTTATATGTAATGAATGTGGGAAATCTTTCTGTGTGAAGTCAAACCTCATTGTACATCAAAGAACTCATACAGGGGAGAAACCTTATAAATGTAATGAATGTGGGAAAACCTTCTGTGAGAAATCAGCTCTCACTAAACATCAGAGAACTCACACAGGGGAGAAACCCTATGAGTGTAATGGATGTGGGAAAACCTTTAGTCAGAGGTCAGTACTCACTAAACATCAGAGAATTCACACAAGGGTGAAAGTTCTCTCAACATCCTGAATGTTCAGAAACCTTCATCTACCCTTTCAAATTCATTATACAAAATTTTTAAATGAGATTAGTGAAACGCAAAAAACCCAAATTACTAAAAAGTGACATCTTATTGTACTCAGATAATACTAGAATAAAACCTTATTCATGTTTTAAACATGTGAAAGCTTTCAAGAAAAATTAAAACGTTTCATCAGAAAATTTGTACTGAGAGGAAATTCATTAAGTAATGTAAAAATTTTCATCTAGAAATTGTTGTGTAGTTTCATATTCCAGATGTGATACCAAAATTTTATTGTAAATATAATGGGTGATATTCATTTATACCAATAATCACAATGTAATTTGAAGCTAAAAAAATGTTGAATGACAGCAGCATTAAACTTTATGTGAAGAGTCCCTAATGTTTGCAGGCCTTATGTGAGTATGCCAATATAACAAATTTGAGGTATGCTTGATTTGTATATCAGAGCCCAACATGCTTTTGAAGAGAAAACATGAACACTTAGTTAAGTATTATGGTCTATATTAATATTTCACACACTAAATACCACCAGTGTCTTTATAGGCTGACATAATTATATATATACATATAAATGTATTTATACACACAGTGGTGTGATAGCCTAAGCTCCTACTGGCTTGTGAGTACCGCTGATTGTTAAATTTTCAGGAATTTTGTGAGCCAGTTGTTAAACACAGTCATTATTTAAAAATTAAATTATATTAAAAACAAAGGTAATAAATATTAAACATTCATCACTTCCTAATTATTTTATAACATTTCGCTATTTTCTTTGTTCTTTAGGTTACTTATATTGAATCTGCATGGAAAAAATACTGTATAATGGTGTGCTACTGCACTTCTCTTCCCACCTCTGTATTCAGTGCCGTCATGTTGGTAGCTTGGCTTTAATGGGAGTATTTACACCACGGAAACTGGCAAACTACAATTGAGGGTTTTCATTTTCTCAGTGAACCTATTGTCCAATATTTACCAGCACACCACTGTGGGTATAAGAAAATATATTTGGAAAATTTAAAGTACAAACCACATACCCTTTCTCCTATTTGCTGACATAAATACATGACTATGACCATTACTGCTGAGCTGTTTCTTCAATAAAGAAGCCAAAATATGTTTTTGTGAGGTTTTTAACTACCTCTGCATCAGCTCTATTTTCAGTACTTTCTGAGTCACTTTAGAGTGTGGCCAGTATGTATTATTTTACATTCACATCACCTAGCTTTCCTCTGACTTTTTTTGCATATATGAATGAGTATGACCTTAATTACTGAACTACCACTTCCATTTAAAAGCCAAGTAATATTTTTCTGAGTTTTTTCAGCTGCTCCTGGGTCTGTCAATACTGTAAATGCTGTTAATAACAATGATACATAAATTTCACAAAGGTTAACATCAGTTATATAGAGTAATACTGCTGTCTACAAATAAAAAATAATGGTGTGTAATGAAATGCCTCTTACATACCCTTGGTATTTCGTTGCTGTATCTATCTATTTAGGCATGATATGCATAACCTGAGTTGTATGTAATCCAAGAACTGTGTTTGTATTTCATATTATAGAGTTCCATATTCTGTCCCTGTTGCCTTTGTCCTCCTGTTTCTTACGCTTCCTTGCAATGTGTTGATAAGCAGTTTCAAGAGACTCTACTTACTTGGCTCTATTTTGTCTTTGTCCATGCTTCCCCAGATGATTTAGGGTAAATCCAGATTAGTCTGAGCTAATCATGGAGATTCTATTCTAATGATTTTATTGGAATGGATATGTGAGCAGTGAGATGTTTGGAAAATATTCTGCAGTGCTTCAGGGAAAGAGCTAAACAATAAAATATTGTCATGACACGAGGAGACATGAGAAGAGATTGATTGTCTCTATTCTGCTGGAATTTTTCACATCTGTACGTTATGCCAGATTATAGTCTGTGGCCCTAAAGGGTAATAGCCTGAAGATAACAGTACACAAGATGGGAAAAGCCTGGCTCAGAGGTGACATCACTGAGCTAGACAACTCCATCTGGATCAGCTCTCTATTAGGACCTTATATATTACTGCGATAATAATGATTTCTTTTTTTTTTTTTTTTTTTAAGATTTTTATTGGGGAATTGGGGGGATGGGAACAGTGCTGGGGAATTGGGGAAAGGGGAACAGACAAGTTGCTGTCGTTTTGTTCTTCAATCTAGTTGTGGAGGATGTTGCTTCACTGGCCCAAGTTGGCACCATCATTGCGCTCTTCTCTGGTGAGGCAGATCAGTCACCGGCTTCTGGACGGCCGCTCACTGCGGCTGCTGGCCGCTCACGCTGGCTGCTGGCCACACACGGTAGCCCATGGCAATCCACTGCTACAGAGACTGCAGCCCACGCCGTCACCGGCGACTCATGGCAGCCCAGCTCCAGGTTGAGCTGTTGTTCAGCATCTTAGCTGTGGAGGGCAGTGTCACTGGCCCTCATATGTGGGATCCGAACCGGGGCCCTCTGGCATCCCAACCGAGTTCTTAACCATCGCGCCACTCGGCCGGCCCAATAATGATTTCTTATTCATAGGGCTGTCTATTACTTAGAGCTGAAGGCATTCCCCCTGATACAGACAAATTCTTTTCTAAGTGTTGATGTTCTATATAGCGATTTGGGGGAAGAATTACTTCTTTTGACAAGTTAATATAGGGATGGGTCTTTGTATCAGCCACGGTTCTGGTGAAAAACAGAATTTGAGAAGATTTTAATGGCAGACTTATACAGCAGTGTGGGCCAAGAACAAGGGACATTGAAGCATTGAGAGACTAACATCGCCAGGAAGCTATTACCATTCTAAATGCTAAAGGGGCAAAGCTGCTGTCTTGGAGGAGGGACCACCTCGTGGGAGATATTGTCAGCACTGGAATTGTGGCATCAAATTGCTGGTGCCTCCCTTTGGAGAACCCAAACAGATGCCATCTTCAAGTGAGCCCAAGTGGGCACACAGGAGGTCTGGGTGGAGCCAATGGAGAATAAACAGCACATATTTTTTATTCCTGTAAATTCCTATGTAAAGGCTCAATATTAGAAACTTATTCTACTAGTTGAAAGTTAAGTGTTTCTGCTTTGTTGTGCTATTGTGTCATAAGTAAATTCCTTTTGGAATTGAGCACTGTGGCAGGTATGTCTATGACATGTGTGAAGTAGACATGCAAAATTGCATTTTGCATACATCCATCTGTGGTGTTTCTTGTAACATGTGATATGAGGTGAGCAGCTCACTATTCTAAATAAATAGTCAGTTGCCCCTGCACTGTTTGATTAATTCACCCTTTTTCTTGTTGGCTTGATGTGGGATTTTTACCATGTCCTTGCAGGACATTTGGTCCTGTCCAAAACATCCACTGAGACATTTGGTCCACATCAAAAGGTCCTTGGTATTTTGACCTATACAAAGCATCCATTGAAACATTTGGTCCATGATTTGTTAAGTAATACTCTTAGAAACATTTAACTTTATTAAAATTTTATTATTTTATTGTAATTCATGACAAATTTGGATTTGACATTTATTTTTGTTCTTCCTTGTCATGAAGTTCACCATGGTTACTCGTAAGTCAATGATCAGTTGCTCTAAGATGTATATCAGCCTGATTATTGGCTTTATATTTGTTATATCAGTTAACAGTTTTGGTTATACAAATTTGATTTGTCAGTATCATCATGAAGTTGGTGAGTGTATTTGAGTATGACCATCAAGAGCCTGGGTGATAACTTGTTTATTGCTTTGCTGTTTATCTTTCTTTTTTTTCTTTTTTCTTTTTTTTTTTTTTTTAGCTGAGCCATCCTGCCACCTGTTGGCAGCTCAGCTCGGGCCGGGCATGGAACCGCTGTTGCTCAGAGCTCAAACTCTTGAGCGAGCTCTTAACCAACTGAGCCACTCGGCCGGCCCCTTGCTGTTTATCTTTTAACACTTTAGTAAATCTCCAAATGGAAGGATGATGTACACCATCAGTTTTGAAATTTGCTTCGTCAGCCTTCCACGGTGGTGTTTATCCTTTACTCACCCTTCAGTACTGATCTGTAAACATTCCAGGTTTCTGGTGGATATCTTGGAGCTTCTGGTCTTCTGCCTCTGCTATGCCTTCCTCAGACATACCCCCTCTCAACATAATCCACTAGGTCATCTAATTTTTTTCTGCAGTATCCACAATGTACTTAAGAGTTTCATTTACATCTTCCAAATGCACAAATGGAAGTCCCAGCAACATGGATGCAGTTATGGGTGTTACTCTGCGTTGTCATATACACATGTGTTAGACCCAAAATAAGATATTTTCCATCACAGTGGTTGTGAAACAAGCATCCTTGTGCATTTTGTAGTAGTCAAATCACATTCATATTTGCAATCTTGAATTCTGTCATGCACAATGAATGGGTTAATGTGTTTTCTTTCCTGTGCAAATGCAAGTATATATGCATATCTGTAAGTGTCTTCTCGTCTTTCTGTTGTTAGGGCATAAATCAGTGGCATACTATAACCCAATACTGCACTGTATACCGTAAATAACTTAGTGAACTATGTTCGTGCTATCATTGAATAATGTGGTACTGGCACTTAAATATTGAATATTGTCCTAAGTTGTGCAAGTAAGAATTCTTTCATCATTTTGAGCACCAGAATTGTGCATAAGAAGTGGTTCTCTGCATCTGGTCACTTTATACTCCTGTAATTACAATTCCGTGCAATGAAATTAGGTTTGGGGGTCAATGTCTATTTTGAATTCTTTACTTGCCCCTTGAATGAGTTTCTCTCTGGTAGCATTAACAGGACCTCTTCATCATAAATATCATGGAGAGTTCTTTGAAGTACCTGTGATAGTATTACATTTGGTTCTAATGCATGTTGTTTTAACTTATTTAGGGTTTTTCCTTACTTCCCCTTCAATACCCCTTCAATGTTCTGTTGATGTTTTCCTTTCCCATCTTAAATGATTGTTAATGTTATCCAAATCCTGACTACATCTTGCATTGTAGATTCTCCTATCTTCACAGTGTTAGTACCTTTACTGCTGTGTCTGTTAAAGGAATGGAAATGGCAACAAAAACCATTATAATGTAGCATTGGCTTTTCTTTATGTGAGTATACTATTTCTGCCATATTCTGCTAAGAATTTTCAAATAAAGATGTCATATTGCCAAGCAACAGAAGAAGGGTTTTTTGGGGTTTTTTTGTGTTGTCTTCCTAGCTTTCTGACCAATGATTGCTGGTTTACTGCTAGGGGAAATCTTACTAAAGTCTCACAGATTTGACACCCCGTTCACCTGGACTAGATCAGCCAGTAGGTAGGGACCAGGCAAGGGCATAGTCATCATGCTGATTGTCAGGTAAGTGTGGAAGTCACACCCACTAAAACCCCTCCAAATAGTGGCAGACTCTTCTTGCAGTCTACCACAGTTATAATTCTATACAACATCAATTCAAGGGAAACATCAGACATTAAACCTGAACAATGGGATAGTTATAGGGTGGTTTATTAGATACCTTGTATTCCCCCCATGTAAACTATTAAACCCAGCTGCTATGTGGTAAGAGCCACACCCATTCTCATGCCTGAACAAGCCAGATGCTTTATTTGACTAAGCTTCTCCTTATTGAACAACAAACAGCCATATCCAACAAGATGCCCAGTGACATATTAACAGTGCTGTGCCTCAAGAGATCCCACCCTTGACTTGTCATTCTCTGTGCATTTCTCTTAATTGTACTACTCTTCCCCACTACATATAATTAAATCCTGCTCTCCTGCAAGATGTGAACCCCAACTCATCTACCTAACCCTATGTGCCATTACCATCTAGCATACCAAGGCAAGAAGGGTTATTATTGGCAATACAGCCACAACACAACCATTGGACCAATAAAACATGATAGTATTTTTTCATGTATTAATCCTGTAAACCAAAAGTATAAATAAATATTAGGGGCTATTTGAACCTAGGATGTTTTCTAAGCATGAACTTTTTTCACAGGACCAAATATGCTGATGGATGTTTTTGATAGGATAGATTTCAAGACATTCTGGTGTGGACCAAATGTCTCAATGGATGTTTTGGACAGGACCAAATGTCCACTAATCTTATCATGTACTTAAATTTTATGTAGTGGCAATTGCTTTTGTCTGCTCAATGCAATTTTTTTTTTAAGATTTTGGGGAATTGGGGGAGGGGAACAGACAAGTTGCTGTCCTTTTGTTTTTCAGTCTAGTTGTGGAGGATGTCGCTTCACTGGCCCATGTTGGTATTGTGATCATTGTGCTCTTCCCGGGTGAGGCAGATCAGTCGCCGGCCAATGGATGGCAGCTCAAGGCAGCTCACGCTGGCTGCCGGCCACTCACGGTAACTCACTGCAGCCCCATTGCAGCCTATGCTGTCACCGGCGACTCACGGCAGCCCAGCTCCAAGTCGAGCTGTTGTTCACCATCTTAGCTGTAGCGGGCATAGCGTCACTGGCCCTCAGGTGGGATCTGAACTGGGGCCCTGCTGCTCTGAGCTGGCATCCCAAGCCAACTCTTAACCAATGCACCACTCGGCCGGCCCAAATTGGTTCTTAATATCCTGTCCTATACCTGGAGTCCATAGCTTGGGACCTTCTCTGGGCTCAGTTTTCTTATCTACAAAATAGGGGTAGTTACCCCCATCTGAGAGAATGAGCTTTACCATGAGTTTATTTCCAATAACACACAGCTGGGGTAGCAATACTTATACAAGATGAAATAGACTATAACAAAAGCTATACCTTGCAAGAGACAAAGAAGGATCTAGTAATCCCACTCCTGGGTATTTATCAAAAGAAACCCAAAACACTACTTCAAAGGGACATGTATATCCATATGTTTTCATTGCAGCATTATTTACAGTAGGAAAGATACGGAGGCAACCTGCATGTCCATCAATGGATGAATGGATAAAGAAGATGTGGTACCTACATACAACGGAATATTAGCCATAAAAAAGAATGAAATCTTGCCATCTGCAACAACCTGGATGGACCTAGATGGAGGATATTGTGCTGAGTTGAGTAAGACAGACAAATGCTGTGTGATTTCACTTATATGTGGAATCTAACAAACAAACAAAACAGAAACAAATAGACACAGAGAACATTTTGATGGTTGCCAATGTAAGAGGCATTGGGGGGTTGGTGAAAAAGGGGAAGATATTAAGTTGTTAGGTACAAAATAGTCATGGGGATGTAAAGTATAGCATAAGAAATATAGTCAATAATATTGTAATAACTATGGTGTCAGATGGATTCTAGATTTATCAGGGTGATCACAAGTTATATAAAAGTCTAATCATTATGTTGTCCATTGAAACTAATACAATAGTATGTCAATTGTAATTGAAAAATTGAAAATGTTAATAAAATAAAAAAAGAAACTGAAGAAGATCCAATTAAATGGAAGCATTTACCATGCTCATGGATAGGAAGAAGTACATAGTTAAAATGCCTATACTGCCCAAAGCAATCATAAATTCAGTGCAATCCCTATCAAAATACCTATGGCATTTTTTCACAGAACTAGAACAAACCATCCTAAAATTTGTATGGAACCATAAAAGACCTTGAATAGCCATGGCCGTCTTGAGAAAGAACAAAGTTGGAAGTATCATGCTACCTGATATCAAACTCTACTATGAGGCTATAGTAATCAAAACAGCATGGTATTGACAGCAAACCAGACACACAGAGACATAATAGAGAGCCCAGAAATAAACCCACATCTATATGGTCCTTTAATCTATGAGAAAGGAGGCAAGAATATACAATGGGGTAAAGGCAGTCTATTGAATAAGTGATGTTGGGAAAACTGGACAGACACATGCTAAAAAAGAAAAATGAAACTGGACCACCTTACACCATATACAAGAATAAACACAAAATGGATTGAAAACTTAAAAGTCATACCCAAATTCATAAAACTAGAAGAAAACATGGGCAGTAAACTCACTGACATTGTTATTAGTAATTTTTTTTCTGATATATCACTTCAGGCAAGAAAAACAAAAGAAAAGATAAATAAATGGGACTATATCAAACTAAAAACTTTTTGCACAGCAAAGGAAACCACCAAAACGAAAAGATAACCTGAATGGGAGAAGATATTCACCAATGATACATCTGATAAGGGGTTTATATTCCAAATTTATATAGAACTCATACAATGGAATATTACTCTGCCATAAAAAGAATGAAATCTTACTATTTGTGACAACATGGATGGACCTAGAGGGTATTATGCTAACTGAAATCAGTTAGATTGAGAAAGACATACCATATAATCTTATGTGTGGAATCTAAAGAACAAGATAAACAAAATAGAAGCAGACTCATAGATACAGAGAACAAACTGATGGTTGCCAGATAGGAGGGGATTTGGCAGGCTGGGTGAAAAAGGTGAACAGATTTAAGAAGTACAAATTTGTAGTTATTAAATAGTCATGGGGATATAAAGTACAGCATAGGGAATATAAGCAATAACATTACAATAACTATGTTTAGTGCTAGATGGAAAAGACTAAATTGGGGGATCACTCCGTAAATTATGTAAATGTCTAACCACATGCTGTTCACTGGAAACTAATATAAAATAATATTAATTGAAAAGTTAAAAAATGAAATTGGTCTTGGCAATGATTTAGATATACCACCAAAAGCACAAGTCATAAAAGCAAAAATCAACAAGTAGGACTATGTTAAACTAAAAAGCTTCTACATGGCAAAAGAATCAAAATGAAAAGGGAACCTACAGAACTGGAGAAAATGTTTGCAAACCATATATCTGTTAAGGGATTAATACCCAAAACATAACAGGAATGCATACAACTCCATAGGGAAAAGAAAAACATAATCTGATTAAAATATGAATACAGGAACTGAATAGACTATTTTTTTTAAGATTTTTTTTTTATTGAGGAATTGGGGAAGGGGAATATTGTGCTTTTCCAGGACCCATCAGCTCCAAGTCCAGTTGCCACTTTCAATCTAGTTGTGTGTGTGTGTGTGGGGGGGCAGCGCAGCCCACCATCCCATGTGGGAGTCAAACCTGCAACGTTGTTGCACACTGAGCCATACAGCCTCCCCTCCGCAGCTTGCAGCTCCTCAGCTCAAGGTGCCATGTTTAGTCTTAGTTGCTGGGGGTGGGGAGGAGAGGAGGCCCCAGCCCACCATCCCATATGGGTGTTGAACTGGAAACCTTGCTTCCAAGAGCACATGCTCCCACTAGCTCAGCGGCAGCTCAGCTCGGGTGCAGCTCACTGGCCCATGTGGGAATCGAACCAGCGACCCTGTTGCTCAGCGCTCGCGCTCTTAACCAACTGAGCCACTCGGTGGCCCCAGGGAATAGTTGTTTTAGAGAAAGCAATCACTAAGAAAATAACTGAGAAAAATAATGAAATCATTAAAGAATAAACAACCTGGTTACTCCATATAATGGAATATTATTCATCAATAAAAAGAAACACTATAGGGCCGGCCAAGTGGCGCGATGGTTAAGAACTGGCTTGGGATGCCAGAGGGCCCCAGTTCAGATCCCACATATGAGGGCCAGTGACACTGCCCTCCACAGCTAAGATGCTGGACAACAGCTTAACCTGGAGCTGGGCTGCTGTGAGCCGCCGGCAACGGCATAGGCTGCAGCCCCTGTGGCAGTGGGTTGCCATGGGCTACCATATGTAGCCAGCAGCCGCAGTGAGCGGCCGTCCAGAAGCCGGCGACTGATCTGCCTCTCCAGGGAAGAGCTCAATGATGGTGCCAACTTGGGCAAGTGAAGCAACGTCCTCCACAACTAGACTGAAGAACAAAACGACAGCAACTTGTCTGTTCCCCTTCCCCCAATTCCCCAGCACTGTTCCCATCCCCCCAATTCCCCAATAAAAATCTTTAAAAAAAAAAAGAAACACTATAAAGCCATGAAAAGAAATTGAGGAACCTTAAGTGTATATTGCCAAAAGAAGGTAGCAAGTAATTGAAATTAAAAAAAAATCATTAGATGGGTTCAGTAGCAGAATGGAGATAACATAGGTGAGTCAGTTAACTTGAAGATAGATCAATAAAAGCTACCCAGTATGAGGAAGGGGGAGAATAATGACCAAAAAAAACAAACAAAAAAAACATTTTATGAACAGAGAGACCTGTAGGAAAATAAAATGCCTAACATTTAGTCCTAGAAGGGAGAAGAACAAGTTTGTTGTTTTAAAAAAAAATTGGCATATGATATAAACCTACTGTCTCAAGAAGGTTAGTGAATCCCTAATAAGATAGACCCAAATAAATACATATCTAGATATATCATAATGAAAATGCTGAAAACCACAGACAAAAGTAAAATATTACCCATAAGGGAAGAATGATTTGAATAACTACAAATTTCTCATAAACAGAAATGATGGAGCCCCGGAAAAAAGTGGCACATTTTCAAAGTGCTGAGAGAGCTGTGAACCTGGAATTTTAAATTCAGAAAAACTATCCTTCAGAAATGAAGGTGAAGGGCCGACTGAGTGGCTCAGTTGGTTAAGAGCTAGCTCAAGAGTTTGAGCTCTGAGCAACAGCAGTTCGAATCCTGGCCCGAGCTGAGCGGCTGAAGAGCTGCCAACAGGTGGCAGGATGGCTCAGCTTAAAAAAAAAAAAGAGTTACTGGGAGAAATGAAGGTGAAATAAAGACATTATCAGCTGAGGAAAAACTAAGAGAATGCATTGCATATTAACCTGCATTTAAAAAATTGCTAAAGGAAGTTCTTTAGACAGGGTAATGATAGAAAAAATTTTGTACCTTCACAATCAAGAAAGAGCAACAGAAATAATAAATATCTAGGTAAACATAATGGACCATTCTCTTCTTGAGTTCTTTAAAACATGTTTGACATTTGAAAGTAAAATTATAATATGGCCTGATTGATTTTTAATACCCGTAGGTGTAACATAGAACAGCACAGTGGGAGAAGAGAACCTATATAGTGAGAAGATTGTTGTTTCAATTCAGGAAGTAAAACACTGATTCTGCATAGTTTGTGAAAAGTTAAGTGTGTATTTTGTATTTCCTAGTGCAACCCTCTAAAAAGTATATAAACAAATAATAGTCAAAATTACAACATATTAAAAAGTGCAATACTAGAATATTTTTGAATAACCCAAAAGATGGCAATAAAAGGGGAAACAGATATAAACAATAGAAGGCACAAAGAGAAATTAAATACTATAATAGACCTAAAACAATATATCAATAACATTAAATGTAATTGGTCTAAACAGATTAATTAAAAGACAAACTCTCAGAATGAATAAGAAGTTCAACTATATGTAGTCTACAGAAAACTCCCTTGAAAATATAATTGATGTAGGTAGATGAAAAGTAAAAAAGACTTTTGAAAAAGATACACCATTGTATGAGAATTTAGAAGGAAAAAGGCCTGCCTGGGGTCATATGATTGGATTCATGGCTTAGGTATGCACTTACTCCCTGGAGGATTGGCTACCCTCCAGGGATGTAAGGAACGAGATGTGGAGCTCTCCCAAGGTCTTCGAGACTGGGCTGAGCTCCAAGGATGAGTCCTAATCAGTGCCATGGGCTAGTCCCGGCTCCTGGCCAGATCCGGGGCTGGTCCTAATCAGTACCATGAGCTAGCCTCAGCTCCTGGCCAGATCTGGGGCTGGTCTCTATTGCTTATGCATATGCCATTTGGCTCTAAGCCGCCTTTGTTAGAAAACCCTTAAGAAGCCCAGGAGGCAGGGATGAGCAGCAGCTCTTCCTCAACAGATTCCACTGTGTTATTGCCTGTGATGCTCAGATTCCGGTGCTGAACTGCCCGTGATGCTTTGATTCCAGTGCTGAATTGGATAAAGGGGCCCTGGTGGTATGATGTAACTATTTTTCTATTTCCCTTGTGACTATTTGCTTACTATTTCCCTTAGCTCTTTCCCTGTTAACAATAAACCTCTTATCTACCCCAAGTGACTTGTGGTGGTGTGTCTTGCATATGGAACCCCAAAATAGAACTCAGCCCGTGCACAGCTATCGATACAGATTAATTATTGATACAAATTGGCGTCACGAACAGGATATGCACAACCAGGGAAGCAATGCCCTTGTTTAAAAAGAAAAGTGAAGTTTTATGTGTGACTTGTGATATTCTCGGCTGGGAAGACGCCCAGTTCTCCTCACTGGCTAGAGAATGGGCCTTAAGGACTGGTCTTAATGAGAACTGGGACGGGAAGTTACAGACTGCTGATCCACCTCGGGTGGTAGAAGTTCTTAAAACCGTCCCTGTTGAGAAAGGAGGGGAGCTGATGGCTGTCGCTCGCCATGGATGGATTTTGTTGACTGCTTATCACCGAATGTGTCAACATGTAAATGGTTTGATTGAGGAAAAATGTGCTTTAGAAAAAGAAACTGCTGATTTGCACAGCAAGCTTACTATGTTACAATGTCAGAATTACATATTGGGTGACCAGGCGCGTGGCTATCAAACTGTTGCTGAGAAGGCGGCTGTCCGCTATGCTCATTATAAGTACAGAAAGAGAAGGGACATACGGAGATTACTCAGATCATCAAAGATTATGTCAATGCTGGAATTATGATCCCCACTACGTCTGCATGGAATAATCCTATTTGGCCAGTCAAGAAAACTGATGGCTCTTGGAGAATGACTGCAGATTATTGGGAGCTAAACAAAGTAACTTCCCCTCTTACTGCTGCTGTGCCAGATACAGTTACTCTAATTGAACACATCCAATCTCACCATGGTACATGGTATGCTGTTATAGATGTTGCTAAAGCTTTCTTTACCATACCCATTGATCCTAAGCAATGGGAGCATTTTGCCTTCACCTGGCAAGGGTGACAATATACCTTTACTAGGATGTGCCAGGGCTACAAATACAGCCCTACAATTTGTCATCGGTTGATTGCAGAACATTTAGATGAATGTGAGATTCACCCCAGTCTCCTTATCACTCATTATATAGATGATATCCTCATACAGGGTCCCACAGAGGACTCTGTAAGGTATTATTTGGAACAGATCGTCACTTATTTGAAACAAAAAGGTTGGGAGATAAATCCCAATAAAATTCAGTGACCGGCTCAAGAAGTAAAATGTTTAGGGATACATTGGAATTTTGGGCATTGGGCCATTCTACCGAAGGCCCAACAGAAAATTTTGGATTTTGCTGTCCCACGAAATAAGAAAGAAGCTCAGAAATTTATTGGTCTTTTTGGATATTGGAGGAATCATATTCCTCATTTGGGACAAATCTTGCAGCCCCCATACAAAGTTACTAGGAAAAAATATGAATTTAATTGGTGGTCTGAATAAGCCCAGGCCTTTGAGGCAGCAAAGGCTGCAACCCAAGCAGCCCTGGATCTTTGGCCCATACGAGAGGGACCATTAGAACTTATGGTTACCGTGGGTTCAGGATATGCTAATTGGAGTCTGTGGCAAAAGCAGGACTCGAAACGGGTCCCCCTCGGTTTGGGGGCATGTAAATTACCTGAAGCTGGGCAGAACTATACTCCATTTGAACAGCAACTGCTTGCAGCATATTGGGCATTAACCAAGACAGAACAACTAACTCTCAACCATGAAGTGGCTTTGAGGCCCAGAATCCCTATCATGCAATGGATCATGAGTGACCCTGTTTCTCATAAGATTGAGCATGCCCAGGAACCCAGCATAATTACATGGAAATGGTATATTCAAAGTAGAGCTAAAACAGGCCCCTCTGGAGTACTGTCTTTACATGAGCAAGTAATAGAAGCCCCAATAAAAGATGATGATTTTCAGCCTATCGCAATTGAGAGGACCAACTCTCCTGTGGTATACAATCATGGTTATAACTCTCTCTCGGCTGAACAGAAGAGACATGCATGGTTCACCGATGGGTCTGCACGATATATTGGCAATACTTGATACTGGAAAGCTGTTACTTATAATCCAGTTAAAAAGATGGTGCTTGAAACCAGCGGTGAGGGAAGAGTAGTCAATTTGCTGAATTACAAGCAGCCTATCAGGCTATGAATTTTAAGAGAGATGATCAATATCATATTTTCACTGATTCATGGGCCGTGGCAAAAGGCTTAGGAACATGGATGCCTAAATGGGAAAAGGACCAATGGAAAATTTATGATAAAGAATTATGGGGGCGCCGATATTTGGAAAGATATATGGGAAATTGCAAAGACCACTAACCTATCTGTATTTCATGTAGATGCTCATGCAAAGAAGACTTCTGTGGAACATGAGTATAATGCTGACGTGGACCGTTTGGCAGCCATAGCTGAAGTAGAACGTTCTACTCCCATCAGTGACGAGACCTTAGCTCTTGCACGATGGATTCATCAAAAAACAGGACATGCTGGCCCCGCCACTATGCACAGGTGGGCACAGGACTGGGGAATAAGTGTACCAATGTCTGATTTTAAAACTACTAAAGAACAATGTACCGCATGTCAATTGGATGAACAAAGGCCTTTGCCTAAAATTGTAACTGGAGAATTACTACGGGGCAAGGCTCCAGTCCAAATTTGGCAAATTGACTATATTGGACCTCTGCCCGTTTCCAAAGGATGTAGATACATCTGTACCTGTGTTGATACCTATTCGGGGGTCCTAATTGCCTGTGCATACAAGCGAGCCACCCAAAATAATACCATTAGAACTCTTGATATTATCGCTCTATATTATGGGATATCCTTACAGATTCAGAGTGATAATGGGTCTCATTTTAAAGGTAAGGCAATTACTGAATATTGTGAAAAGTATAATATAGAGTGGATATACCATATTATCCACAGGCAGCCAGATTAATAGAATGAATGAATGGCCTTCTCAAGGAGAAATTATGGAAAATAGGATCCTCTGCAGGATCTAATTCATATTATCATTGGAAAGATAATCTTTTTGAGGCCTTGCAGCAATTAAATAATTGTGTACTTGGAGAAGGAGGAACTCCTCTCTCTCGTATGATGACTCCGAATTTACAGATTAGGAAAACTAATATATTCCAAACCTTGAAATGGTGGGCAATGCACCTCAATGCTCAAGCTCCCTATACAGGTACAACAGCTTCTGCTGGACATGACCTTCATAATGTAGAGGAAATATGGCTGGATCCCAATACAACTAAGATTGTTTCAACAGGACTAGGTAATAAGATTCCTAAGGGATATTATGGGCAAATAGCCCCATGATCCAGCCTAGCCCAAAAGGGAATTTAAATAATGGCAGGTATCATTGTCTCAGATTACGTGGGTGAAATTAAAGTTCTACTGCATAATGTTTCTAAGGAAACTTTACATTTCATGCCTGGTACTCGGATTGCACAAATACTAATTGTTCCCCATGCTTCTACTGATTACTGGGAAAAATTAGATATTCCCCCCAACGCCACCACTCGATACGGTGGCTTTGACTCAACTGATTACATGGCTGGCACCAAGGTATGGGCCAGGAGACATTCCACTGATCCTCCCAGGGCCGGAGAAGTAATAGCACAAGGAGGCAACAATGTAGTTGTTGTCATGTTCCCCGGACAGGAACAACCCAAAATGTACCCTACTAATCAGTTGTTTTTATGCAATTAGATAATTTTCTGCTGGACTCTGCTGATATGGACGCCTCTGCTGGCGGAGGCATGGACCCCTGGGACCCAGCTGCATCCATACAATGGAACCAGCCCCATAACTCTCCATTGGAGTTGGCTAAATGATGCCAAACCTCGTTCACAAGACAGCTTCAATTGTCCTACGAATCAATGGTGTGTCATTGTCAATGGTACAGTTACAGGCAACAACCTTACTGCATGGATGGACGGCCACGAAAACCCATATCGAATGGCCGTCACTGGTTCTTCACCTATATTTATTAATTTTTCTTCTGCAGTGAATATTTCCTGCTGTACTGCTAATCTCACCCTTTGGCATAATCGATATCGCCACCTGTGTGAAGCAGTTAAAATGTATTACCTCCAATTTAGCCACCATGAACTTTACTGTAGAAGCCTCTCAATTTATTATTTGTAGTAATACAAATTAAACTGAAATTAAAAATTGCACCATTTGGGGCGACTATGTATGGATTTCTGTGCAGAAGCCCCCTCAGAATGCTACTCCTCAAATAGTGTGTACACCGTGCACTTGCACTAATGTTTCTATTGCAGCACCCCAGAAATTGATTCATTTTAACATATCCTTTCCCCCTTTACCTAAATGTAATAGAAGATGCTGTGCTTGGTATGATACTTTGTTGAGTGGTCTTGGTTCTGGATTTGGTATAGCTAATTCTATAGATTTAGAAGCGTTAGCCTCTTGCCTATGAAATACTGGATCAGATGTGTCCCAAGCAGTGACCCTGAATGCTCAATGGCTACTCACAACTGTCACTCCTCATGTTAAGACCCTGCAATATCAACAAGAAATGTTGCAAATTTTTAATGCCTCAAATATTAATCAATTCAAGCTTGATACTAATATTAGTTTCCTATTCAATTGGACAAAATGTTCACTGCAACTGTTATATGTTTTAATTCAGAAAGAAAATGCACAATGTATATTGACACAGGGGGGATACTAGCACTTTGAGGTCAATGTTTCCTATACCCCATAGTTCTAGAATAGCTACTAATAAACCCAATGTAACTTGTACTTCCTTGTGGTACATTGGCACCATAACATGTTATCTCCCCAAGACGACCAAGATGTTATGCTCCTTTCACACCTTACCCATTATCAAAAGAAACTATTTCTTGCAACCCCAAATAGAGGGTACATTTATAGATTCTAGTAATGTTACTTATAAACTTACTGATTGTGTACCTACAGATAGAGGGCCGACTTGTAATGGCTTACTCCGAATAATGGAGCCTTGTTTGTTAACTCATTCTATTAACCTGTGTATTCTTACTGTATATCCCTTGGTTAACTTTTCTGTTCTGTATGAGGTTGAGCCTCAACATGTTTGCTTTGCTAGTTAAAACACTGCTGAGCTACTTGCTATGGGACTGTCTTCTCCATATTCAGGATGTCTGCAGCATCTTGAAGTGCTCCACTGGAACGGTGATGTCTTCTACTTGGTTCCCAATCTAGAGGATGATGAAACTCTTACTTGGATCCCTTGCAGCTTACGCCCTCCAACTACTTATTTGCATCTTGCATTGGCTCAAGTTCTACAGAACTCTCAACTATTGGCTCAACATTTACTAAATAGCACATGAACCCTTGCTGAACATAGGTTGGCTACCACAATTGTGGCCAACCAACTACAAGGACTTTCACATGTTATAGCGCGAGATTCAAATCATAATTGGTATGACTTCTTATTTGGAAGCACTAAGGCTCATAAGTATTTCACTGCTATATTTACTCCTGTAATAATAATCATTGTGGTATTAATCCTCTTATGCTTATGTAACTGTTGGATGTATCGCCATATGCAAACTATATATACTACCTTCATGCTGCGTCATGTACAATCTAATTAGGCCTATTCCCCCAAGCAACCCTACGGCCGAATTGTATGAGAATTTAGAAGGCAAAAGGCCTGCCTAGGGTCATATGATTGGATTCATGGCTTAGGTATGCACTTACTCTCTGGAGGATTGGCTACCCTCCAGGGATGTAAGGGACCAGATGTGGAGCTTGCCCAAGGTCTTCAAGACTGGGCTGAGCTCCAAGGACGAGTCCTAATCAGTGCCACGGGCTAGCCCCGGCTCCTGGCCAGATCCGGGGCTGGTCTCCTGTATTGCTTATGCATACGCCATTTGGCTCTAAGCCACCTTTGTTAGAAAACCCTTAAGAAGCCCCAGGAGGCAGGGATGAGCAAAAGCTCTTCCTCAACAGATTCCGCTGTGTCATTACTCTGAGAAATGCCCATGATGCTCAGATTCCGGTGCTGAACTGCCCGTGATGCTCTGATTCCGGTGCTGAACTGCCCGTGATGCTCAGATTCCGGTTCTGAACTGCCCGTGATGCTCTGATTCCGGTGCTGAACTGCCTGTGATGCTCTGATTCCGGTGCTGAACTGCCCGTGATGCTCTGATTCCGGTGCTGAATTAGATAAAGGGGCCCTGGTGGTATCATGTAACTATTTTTCTATTTCCTTGTGACTATTTACTTTCTATTTCCCTTAGCTCTTTCCCTGTTAACAATAAATCTCTTATCTACCCCAAGTGGCTTGTGGTGGTGTGTCTTGTGTATCGAACCCCAAAATAGAACTCAGTCTGTGCACAGCTATCGATATAGATTAATTATCGATACAACCATGCAAACACTATTCAAAATAAAGCTGGAGTGGCTATGCTAAGGCCAGACAAAATGGACTTCAGACCAAAAGAGGGACACTGAATAATAATAAAAGAGCAAGTAAACAAGAAGACATATCAATCTTAAATGTGTAAGCACTTAACAACAGAGCTCCAAAACACATGAAGCAAAAACTAAAAGAACTGAGAGGAGAAATAGGCAAATTCTCAATTATACTTGGAGACATTAATATTTGTATATCAATAATAAATGTAATAGAGGGAGGAAAATGGCCGCGGTAAGGAAGTCACTGAATTAGCTCGCGCAAACCACGGCAGCGAAAACACAACTCTGCGGGACACGCTGAGCAGCAAAGGGACTCCC
>NW_017731826.1:227604-228042 GCF_001890085.2 Hipposideros armiger
GCCCGGTCTTCTGAGTCGCGGAGCTCCGCAGATCAGAAACTTCCCCTGCCTGTCCTTCAGCCCGCGCGCGCACTAGGGCAGAGTCATCGGGCCGCGCCAAGCGTTTATGAGGAGGACGCGTGGGAGGAAGCTGACTGCTCGCGCCCACGGAGGCGGAGACGGGGATTCTCAGTAGATAGGAGAGCGATCACTGCTCAACCCCTACCCTGCTGGTGCGCGCGCTAAGGCAGAATCCCCAGGCTGCGCGCTAAGGCAGAATCCCCGGGCCGCGCGCTAAGGCATAATCCCCGGGCCGCGCGCTAAGGCAGAATCCCCGAGCCGCGCGCTAAGGCAGAATCCCCGGGCAGCGCGCATCGCTGATCGGAGGAGAAGGAGGCAGCTTGCTCGCTCCCGGTGACTGAGACGACGGATCTCAGTGGATTGGAGTTCTCGCGGCTC
>NW_017731826.1:232525-247598 GCF_001890085.2 Hipposideros armiger
GGGTTGTTTCTTTGTGAGGGTGAAAAGGGTAACTATTGCATTGTTCTGTACACCTGAAACTAACAATAAAAAAATTAAAAAAATAAAAAATAAAAAATAAATAAAAATAAATAAAAATAAAAAAAATAATAAATGTAATAGACACATCAGCAAAGACATAGAACTGAATTACACCATCAACAACTAGATCTGATTTAAAGAGCACTAGACCCAAAAACAGTTGAATAAATTATTTTCAAGTCTACAAAGATATAACAAATATTACATATAAAATAAATGAAAACATACTAAGTATGTTCTCAGACAATAATGGAATCAAACTAGAAATCAATTACAAAAACATAACAGGTAAATCTCCATATACTTGGAAATTCAACAAACACTTCTTAATCCGTGGGTCAAAGAGAAATCTCAAGAAAAATTAGAAAATATTTTGAACAGAAAAACATGAAAATATTATATAATATACCAGTATTTGTGGTATATAGCTAACACTGGAGGAAATTTATAGTATTAAGTATTCATATTAGAAAAGAAAGGCTTCAAATCAATAATCAAAGTTTCCACCTTATGAAACTAGAAAAATAAAAATGAAATAAAACCTAGACATAAACAAGGAAGAAAATAAGGAAACTAAGAGCAGAAATCAATTAGTGTGGGGGAGAAAGACTGGTTCTTTGAAAAAAGTCAATAAAACTGATAAACTGGCAACACTGAGAAAAAGAATATGACAGGGATTAGAAATTTTAGGAATACAGAGGGAATAACACCAAAGATCTTGCAGATGTTAAGTGAATAAAAAGTAATACTCCAAAAAATTAGAATATTACAAACAATTTAAGCACATACATTTAAAAGCTGTGATGAAAGGTAACAATTCCTCAAAAATCACAAGCAATAGAAACTTTACCCAAGATAAAGTAAATAATTGTAATGAAAACTTATATTCACACAGAAACCTGGACATGAATGTTCATAGCAACTCTGTTAATAATTACAAAAGTGAACCTCAACCAAAACCTCTTAAAACTTTGTTTAAACCTATTATTTTGAAATAATTATAGATTCACAGGAAGTTGCAATGATAACAGAGAGGTTCTGGAACCATCCACCCAGTTTTCATTAATAGTTACATCTTATGTAACAACATCAAACCCAGAAAATTAGCATCAGTACAAGGTGTGTTTATAATTTGATGCCATTTTATCAGGTGTAGATTCATGTAACCTCCACCACAATCAAGCTAAAGAGCTATTCAATTGACATAAAGATCTCTCTCATGCTACCCTTTCATAATCACATGTAACTCATAATTAAAGCATTCTGACCAGGAAATCTATGAAACTACATGGTTTCACTGGTGAATTCTACCAAATATATAAAGAAATATCACCAACTCTACACAATTTATTCTGGAATTATAAGAGGACGCAACACTTTCTGATAAATTTTATCTTGATACCAAAGTCAGACAAAGATATAACAGCAAAATAAAACTACACAATACCTCCATGTGAACATAAACACAAAAACTTCAATAAAATATTAGCAAATACCAGCCAGGTAAGTTTTACTCAGGAACACAAAGATAGTTTGATATTTGAATAGGAATAAATGTGATCTATTAATTAAACACCCTGAAAAGAACATGATTAGAACAATTAATGCAGAAAAATTAGGTAACAAAATTCAATATCTATTCTTGATAAAAATTCTCAGTAAATTAAGAATCAAAATGAATTTTCTTGACTGGACAGATTGTCTTAGTTTGATTGGGCGGCTGTAAAAATATGCCATAGACTGGGTGCCTGAAGCAACAGAAATTTCATTTTTACTGTTCTGGAGGCTGGGAAGTCCAAGGTCAAGGTGTTGATTTGGTTCCTAGTGAGATTTGGTTCCTGGCTTGCAGATGGCTAGCTGTCTTCTTGCTGTGTGCTCATATGGACTTTCCTCAGTGCATGAACATGGAAAGAGAAAGAGAAATATCTCTCTTCCTCTTCTTACAAGGCCAAAAATCCTATCATACTAGGAGGCTATCCTAATGCCCTCATTTAACCTTAATTGTCCCCTAAAAGCTCTATCTCCCAATACTGTCACACGGAGAGTTAGGGCTTTAACATATAAGTTTTTAGGGGAAACAATTCAATCCATACATAGCAAAGCATCTTCAAAAAACCCAAGGTTTACATCACACTTAGTGATGAATACTAAGCACTTTCCCCCTAAGATTGACAACAAGAAAAATATGTCGGCTTTTACAATTCTATTCAACATCATATTGGAAGTCCTAGCAGGTACAATAAAGGAAAAAAAAGGCATAATAATTACAAATACAAATATTTGCAGAGGACATGATTTTTTACATAGGATATTTTATAAATAAAGACAAGCTGATACTAAAATTTATGTGGAAAAGCAAAATATTCAATAGTATAGCTAATACAATCTTGTAAAAGAAAACTAAAGATGGAGGATCCGCAATATCCAATTTAAGTCTTGCTCTAGAGCTACAGTAGTCAGAGTGTAGTGCTGACAAGGGAACAGAACATAGAGACCAGAAATAGACCCACACAAGTTTTTTTTTTGTTTTGTTTTTTTCTTAAGAAAGCTGCAGAAGTAATTCAATGGAGAAAGGATAGTCTTCAAAAAATGGTGTTTTAATAATTTGACGCTTTTATGTAAAAAAACAAACTTCAACTAAAACCTCTCATTATATACATAATAAATCAAAATGGATCATAGATCTAAATGTAAAATGTAACACTATAAAAATTTTACAGGGGGGCCGACCGAGTGGCTCAGTGGTTAAGAGCGCGAGCTCTGAACAACAGCATCCCACACGGGCCAATGAGCTGCACCTGAGCTGAGCTGCCGCTGAGCTGCCAACAGGTGGCAGGATGGCTCAGCTGGTGAGAGCATGTGTTCCTAACAAGGTTGCCAGTACAACTCCCACATGGGATGGGATGGTGGGCTATGACCACCCACAACTAAGATTGAACACAGAACCTTGAGCTGAGCAGCATTAAGCTGCTGATGGGTGGCCGGATGGTGACTGGACTTTGAGCTGAGCTAGCTGTGCCCTCCACAACTAAGACTGAAGGACAACAACTTGGCTGTTCCCCTTCCCCAATTACCCAACACTGTTTCCCTTCCCCAATTCCCCAATAAAATCTTTTTAAAAATAAAAATAAAAATTTAGAGGAAAATAGGAGAAAACATTCCTGATTTGGGGTTAGTCAAAGTGTTCTTAGACATGACACCAAAAGCATGATTCATAAAAAAAATTGATAAATTGAACATCATCAAAATGCCAACTATTGCTGTAGAAAAAAAGATATTGTAAAGAGAATGAAATGCTAAGATACAGAGTTGGAAATATATTTGCAAATCTCTTATCCATCACAGGACTTGTATCCAGAATATATAAAGAACTCTCAAAACTCAAGTAAAACATGTATAAAAAAATTAACAGACACTTACACAATGAGGATATCAAGATGGCAAATAAGCACATGAAAAATATTCAACACCAATAGCAGGATGAGATACAGATATACACCTATTAGAATGGCTACAATAAAAATAATGCAGACAATACCACATGCTGGAAAGTACATAGAGACAACTGGAACTCTCATACTTTGCTGGTGGGAATGCAAAAGTTAAAGCCACTCTGGAAATTGCTTTGGCTGGTTGTTATAAACATTCACTTTCCATATCACCCAGCAGTCCCACAGCTGTATAACTACCTTAGAGAAATGAAAAATTATGTTCACACAGAAACCTGGACATGATTGTTTCAGCAACTGTATTCATAAATGCCCCAAACCAGAAACCTGAATGTCATTTTATAAGTGAATCAGTGAAGGAAGTGTGCTGCATCCACTAGTAAGTTACCATTTAGCAATAAAAAATAATGAATTAATAAAAAACAAAAAAAGGGAAAAAAAGAAAAAAAAAGAATTATTGATTCTCGCAGCAACTTTCATGAAACTTGGAGGCATTATGTTGTGAGAAAGAAGCCAGTTTCAAAAGGTTTAATTTTGGTTCCATTATGTGACATTCTCAAAAAGACAAAATTATAGTAAGGCAGAACAGATCAGTGGTTGCTCAGGGATATGGTTGGGAGAGGTTGGAAGAGGTTTGACTATAAATGTATATAGCAGGAGGGAGTTTCTTGGGGTGATGGAACTGTTCTGTATCCTGATAATTGTAATGGTTAAATGAATTTATACATGTGTTAACATTTATAGAGCTGTATGTCAAAAGAAAACTACTCTTTATTTTCTGTATGATAATTGAACATTTTAAAAGAATTTTGAAAAACTAGTTAAAGGATGAAGGAATATATGCCATGCTAACGCTAAACAAAATAAACATGAAATATTTATATTAATATCATAAAAAGTAGAACTCAGAACAAGAAATATCAGGGCTAGAATGTCACTTCATAATGATAAATGGACCAATTCAATGAGAGTATATAGTCATACTTAATATTTATGCATTCAATAACAACTTCAAATTACATGAAAAACAACTGATACAACTGTAAGGAGAAATAGATATATCCACAATTATAGTTGGAAGTTTTAATAACACTATCTCAATAATAGATAGGAAAAATAGAAAATCAGTAAAGTTATAGAAGACTTGAATAACACTATCAAGCAACATGACCTTATTGACATTTATAGAACATAACCACCCAACAGCTTCAGAGAATGTGTTCCCCTTATGTGTACATTGCAACATTTTCCAAAATAGATCTAATTTTTGAGCCATAAAAACAAGCCTCAATAAATTTAAATGGATTAAATGTATACATAATATGAATTAATTCTTGCAGCAACTTTCTTGAAACATAATATGTCCTATTGAATTACAGTCCTATTGAGTACAGTGGTGTACTCTCTGTTTCGACTCAGCCCATGAATAGAAATGGCAAATGATCCAGTGAAAAGAACCAGAAATCTTCAGTGCACCCAGGAGGGGTTCCTCTTCTCTGGAATTGAGTTTACCTAATCCACAATACTTCCACAGTTCTCCAATGTCTTTGATAATACAAAATTTTAAATTTATCTAGTTTTAAAAAATCACCTAGGATTTTTCTCATAGTTATTGAAGAGGGAGCATTGGAAACCTACCAACTACATCCTTTTAGGGAGTGCAATTCCCGATGCACATAATTTGAAACATAATTGCTTAAAATGAAATTATAATGAATCAGAAGCTCTAAGCTGATAAGCAAAATTAATTGTAAATTATGTTTATGTTATTATACAATGGTGATAATAGTTATTATAGAAGAATTTACTCCATTATTTAACTGTCTGTGAATGAACCACACTCTTATGTATAGGCTTTGAAATATTGAAAATTATTTGGTGAACTGTTATGTCATTTTAAAATTCACTGTTATTATAATTTAAAATGCTTTTATAATATATAACACTGATTTGTGTTCAATAGTTAACTTGTAATGCTAGTTATATGACTGAAAACATTACTGAGAATCCATAACTTAGGAACCAAAGTCTGATGGTATAACAAGATATTAAAACCTCCACCATCATGGAATGTACAGTAACTTTGAAATATCCCAAGTTAATGCCAAAAGCAAATGATCAGCATTAATAAATATGCTACAATGGTTGTAGATATATACATCCACTACAATGCATAATTCTTCTTATGAAAAAAACTAGTCTTAAAATATGTGATTATGCATGCACATACATTGGTTGTAGATAGAACACAGTTTTTTGGTTTTTGGATTTTTTTTAGGGGAAGGATATTTGGAAAACCTTTAAACATATAATAAAGTAGAAAGTATGGTACAATGAATATGTATAATCATTCCCTAGATTAAACATTGGAGATTTTGCTATATTTGATCTTTATAACTTTTACATAAAGTATTTTAAATATTTCAGAACTACATCTCTAAAATTTAAATACATTTTACACAGAATCACAATTCATACAATAATCCCACATAATAAAAATAACAATTCCTTAATATCACTAACAAACAGTTCAATTTTGATAAGTAAAAATTACCCTACTTGTTTCAAAAATGTCTTTTGCAGCTGATTTGTTTAAGCAAGATCCAATCAAGAATCATGCATTGCCAGCTACCAACCACAGATTTGTAGCTGCTATGAGGTAGCCCTGGACAAGTTACAGGTAGGAGCTGACCTTGGCCTGCACTGGAGCCCCTCTAAAAGGTCCCAGAACCAACACACTCTGAGGATGGCTTCAAAACAGAACAGAACACTGCCCAATTAGTCTCACAAGTGGCACACCCAAAGGGTGGTGTTGGCAGGCACCAGAGCTTTCTGGGGCAAATTTCCCTCTGTGGGATCAGCCCCTGCATAGTAGCTTGTGTGCTGTGATCATGGCCAATCCTCACAGCCAATAAGCCTGAGGGTGAATCCCACTAACTGACATGCCAACAACAATCAAGACTCAACTACAACAGGAGGGCATACACAACCCACACAAGGGACACTCCTGGAGCATCCAACTCAGGTGACCAGGTAGACTGTGCCACTGGGCCCCACAAGACACCTACCATGTTTCCTTGAAAATAAGACCGAGTCTTATATTAATTTTTGCTCCAACAATCTACATTTATTCATTTATTCTTGTACAAAAATATATATTTATTCAACAGTCATGTCTGGCTGATGATCTTAACCGGGACTTATGTTTGGGGTAGGGCTTATATTACACATCCTGAAAAATCATGCTAGGGCTTATTTTCTGGTTAAGTCTTATTTTCGGGGAAACACAGTACTACATAAAGTCACCATGCAAAGACTGGGAGGCATAGCAGGTCTACCTAATACATAGAAACACAAGATAATCAGCTAAAATGAGGAAACAAAGAAATATCCAAATAAAAGAATAAGATGGCTGGCCGAGTGGCTCAGTTGGTTAAGAGCTTGTCCAAGAGTGCGAGCTCTGAGCAACAGGGTTGCCTGTTTAATTCCCACATGGGCCAGTGACTCTGTACCCCAGTTGAGCCGCCAACAGGTGGCAGGATGGCTCAGCTGGTAAGAGCACGTGCTCCAAAAACAAGGCTGCAGGTTTGAATGGTGGGCTATGCCCACCCGCAACTAAAGACTGAACTTGGCACCTTGAGCTGAGCTGCCGACTGGATGGCTCAGTGGATAGAGTGTATGCTCTTAATAACGAGGCTGCTGGTTCAACTCCCGCATGGCATGGTGGCTATGCCCATCTGCAACTAAGACTGAACTTGGCACCTTGAGCTGAGCTGCCAACTGAATGGTTCAGTGGATAGAGTGTGTGCTCTTACCAACGAGGCTGCTGGTTCGACTCCTGCATGGGATGGTGGCTACACCTACCCACAACTAAATGAACACTGCACCTTGAGCTGAGTGATGCGACTGAACTTGGAGCTGAACTTGCTGCGCCCTCCACAACTAAGGTCAAAGGACAACAACTTGGGTGTCACCCTTTCCCAATACTGTTCCCCTCCTGCAATGCCCCAACACTGTTCCCCTCCCCCAATTCCCCAATAAAATCTTAAAAAAAATGGGTCGCAATGATTTAAAAAAAACAAATAAAAAAACAAACAAATAAAAGAACAGGAGAAAACTCCAGAAAAATAACTAAAAGAAATAGAGGCAAGCAGTCTACCAGATTTCAAAATGCTGCTTATAAGGATGCTCAAGGAACTTAGTGAGAACTTCAACAAAAAGACAGTAAGCATAAAAAAAATAGAAACCATAAAAAAGAAACAGTCAGAAATAAAGAATACAATAACTGAAGTGAAGAATACACTAAAAGGAATCAATAGCAGATTAGATGAAGTAGTGGATTGAATCATCAATTTAGAAGACAAGTTAGCAGAAAACACCAATCAGAAAAGAAAAAAAAATGAGGATACTTGAAGGGTCCTTTGAGACAACATTTACATCATAGGAGTACCAGAAGGAGAAGAGAGAGAGAGAAGAACTGAAAGCCTATTTGAAGAAATAATGATAGAAAAGTTCCCTAACCTGGTAAAGGAAATACATATACAAGCCCAAGAAGTTCAGAGAAATCATACAACTCAACAATGAACAAACAAACAAACAAATAACCCAATTAAACAATGAGCAGAGGACCTAAACAGACACTTCTCCCAGGAAGGCATACAAACAGCCAACAGTTGTATGAAAAACTACTAGCTATTAGGGAAATACAAATCAAAACCACAATGGGATACCACCTCACACCTGTTAGAATGGCTATCATCAACAAGACAAGTAATGTGTTGGAGAGGTTGTGGAGAAAAAGGAACCCCCATACACTGCTAGTGGGAATGTAAATTGGTACAGCCACTATGGAAAACAGTATGGAGGGTCCGCAAAAAATTAAGAATAGAAGTACCATATGACCCAGAATTCCCTCTTTTGGGTAGCTACCCCAAAAGTCTGAAAACATTTATCCATAAAGATATATTTACCCCTATGTTCATTGTAGCATTATTCACGGTGGCTAAGACATGGAAACAGCCAGTGTCCTTTGATAGATGATAGGATAAAGAAGATGTGATATATATATATATATATATATATATATATATATATATATATACACACAATGGAATATTACTCATCCAAGAGATAGATGAAACAGTGACATTTGTGACAACGTGGTTGGAACTTGAGATTGTGAAATAAGTCAGATGGAAAAGGACAAGAACCATATTATTTCACTCATATGTGGGCTATAAAACAAAAAGCAACAAACAACAAAACAAAGTCATAGATACAGACAACAGAATAGTGGTTACTAAAGGGTAGGGTAGGGGGGAGGACAATGAGAGTAAAGGGAGTCAAATATTTGGTGAAAGAAGGAGACTAGATTTCAGGTGGTGAGCACACAATAGATTTTATAGATGTTGAATTATAAGGTTATACACCTAAAAATTACATAATGTTATTAACCAATATTACACCAATAAATTTAATTTTGAAAAATGGCAAAAGATTTGAACAGCTACCTCACCAAAGATGATGCACAGATAGCAAGTAATCATATGAAAAGATGCTCAATATCACATATCATTAGGGAATTACAAATTAAAACAACAAGGATACCACTACATACATATTAAAATGGCTAAAGTCCAAAACTCTGATAATGCCAGATGCTGGTGAGAAGGCACTGCAATAGGAACACTTATTCTTACAGGTAGGAATGCAAAATGGTACAATGACTTTGAAAGATTGTTTGGCAAGTCTTTGTTTTTACAAAACAAAAACAAACCTAGTCTGATCATATGATTTACTAGTTGCACTCCTAGTTATTTTCCCAACTGAGTTGAAAGCTTATGTCCACACAAAAACCTGCACATGAATATTTATATCAGTTTATCCATAATTACCAAAAGCTGGAAGCAACCAATATGTCCTTCAATAGGTAAATTGATAAACTCTTGTAGAGCAACACAATGGAGTATTATTCAGTGATAAAAGGAAATAAGCTATTAAGATATGAAAAGACATAGAGGACCTTGAAATGCATATTAATTACTAAGTGAAAGTTTAAATGCATAGCACTAAGTAAAAAAGGCTACATACTGTATGATTTCAACTATATGGCGTTCTGGAAAAGGAAACTATAAAGTGAAAAGATCAGTGAGTGCCAGAAGTTCAGGGGGTGGGGAAGTGGGGAGGAGAGGGATGAATAAATAAAGCACGTTGGACTTTGAGGGTGGTGAGGTTTTTTTTTTATGAAACTATGAAGGTCATGTCCTTATGCATTTGTCAAAACCCTAGAACTGTACAACAGAAAAAGTGAATCGATGTAAACTATGGATTATCATTAATAATAATGTATCAATATTGGTACATTAATTATAACAAATGTACCACTATAATAGAAGATGTTAATATTTGGGGAAACTTGGGGGGAGGGAGATGAAATACATATATTGAACTCTATGTACTATCGACTCAATTACTTTGTAAATCTAAAAATTTATTAAAAATATAAAGTATTTAAAAATATCCTATTGATAGGACACTCAACAGAATGGAGGTAACAGAGGAAAAAATTATGAAGTTGAAGATAGAACAATAGAAATAACCCATGTGAACAACACAGAGAAAATAGACTGGAAAAAAAATGAACAGACATATGGGATTACATCAAACTTAAAAGTTTTCTCACAGCAAAGGAAACCATCAATAAAACATCAATAAAAAGGAAGCCTACTGAATGGGAGAAGATATTTGTCAATGATATATCTGATAAGAGGTTAATATCCAATATTTATAAAACACTCATGCAACTCAACACCAAAAGAACAAGCAACCAAATTAAAAAATGGGCAGAGGATATGAAGAGACATTTCTTTAAAGAGGACATACAGATAGCCAACAAACATATGAAAAAATGTTCAACCTCATTAATCATTAGAGAAACCCAAATAAAAACTACAATGAGATACCACCTCACTCCAGTCAGAATGGCTATCATCAATAAATCAACAAACAAGTGCTGGCGGGGTTGTGGAGAAAAGGGAACCCTGGTGCACTGTTGGTGGGGTTGCAGATTGGTGCAGCTACTATGGAAATCAGTATGGAGGTATCTCAAAAAACTGGAAATGGAATTACCTTATGACCCAGCAATTCCACTCTTAGGTATCTATCCAGAAAAACCTAAGATGCTAGTTCAAAAAAATATATGCACCCCTATTTCACTGCAGCACTATTTATGATAGCCAAGACTTGGAAACAACCAAAAAGCCCATCGATAAATGAATGACTGGATTAAAAAACTGTGGTACATTTACACAATGGAGTATTACTCAGCTATAAAGAAGAATGAAATCTTACCATTTGCAACAATATGGATGGACCTAGATGATATTATGTTAAGTGAAATAAGTCAGTTGGAGAAAGACAAATAACCATATGATCTCACTTATATGTGGAATCTAAAGAACTAAATAAATGAGCAAAGTAAACAGAAATTGTCTCAGAGACATAGAGGAAAAATCGATGGTTGCCAGATGGGAGTGGGGTGGGGATGAGGGAGAAGGGAAAAGGATTAGGCCACATAAATTGGTAACTACAATATTGCCACAGGGATATGAAAGACAGTTCAGGAAAGACAGTTCAGGAAATATAATAATGTTGTAAATATTCTGTAGGGTGTCAGATGGACACGTGTCTTGTTAGGGAGACCACTTCATGGATGGTGTAGATGCCTGACCACTGCACTGTACACCTGAAGCTTATGTTGATTAATATTGTATGTCAACTATAATTGAATATATATATATTGGGTTGACGGAAAAGTCATGACACGTTTTTGCAACGAAAAACAGAAAAAGGACGTCATGACTTTTCCAACAACCCAATATAGAGTCACGGGATGTGGAGTATAGTGTGGGGAATGGAGTCAATGAAATTGTAATAGATATGTACGATATGGGGGGAAGTGGAGTGGGGGAGGGAGGTTGTCACTTTGCGAGAGGTGAAAATATAATTATTGCATTGTTTGTACACCTGAGACTAGTTTTTAAAAAACGAACAAAGCCTCAGGAGCCTGTGAAACTATAACAGGAGATCTAACATTTGTGATACAGGAGTCCCAGAAGGAGAGTACACAATGGTGATCCTGAAAAAGTATTTGAATAAATAATGGTTGAAAACTTACAAAATTGGGCAGAAGTCAAATCTATGGATTCAAGAAGCTTGGCAAACACCAAACAGAGTAAACGCAAAGAAATCACTCTAGGGCACATCATAGGCAAACTTCTGAAAACTAAAGACAAAAAAAACTCAAACGCAATAAGAAAGAAGTAAAAATGACAATGGATTTCTCATCAGAAACCATCATGGTAAGAAGGAAGTGACACAACATGTTTTCATTACTGAATAAGAAAAGAATGATCAATGAGCAAAAATTTTTTCCAAGAATGAAAGGCCACATAAAGACATTCTCATACAAAGGAAAATTATTAATAAAAAACATTTGTTGCTAGATAACCTACCCTTAAGAATGTCTAAAGAACATTATCTAAATAGAAAGAAAATTATAATAGAAGGTTTGGAACTTCACAAAGGACAGGACATCAAATGGGTAACAACTGGGGTAAATATAATAGACTTTTTTTTTTAATTGGGGAATTGGAGGATGGGAGCAGTGCTGGGGAATTAGGGGAAGGGGAGCAGACAAGTTGCTGTCCTTTTGTTCTTCAGTCTACTTGTGGAGGACGTTGCTTCACTGATCCAAGTTGGCACCATCATTGCACTCTTCCTGGGTGAGGCAGATCAGTCGATGGCTTCTGGACGGCCGCTCACTGCAGTTGCTGGCTACACCCGGTAGCCCATGGCAACCCACTGCATCAGGAGCTGCAGCCTATGCCGTCGCCGGCAACTCACGGCAGCCTAGCTCCAGGTTGAGCTGTTGTTCAGAATCTTAGCTGTAGAGGGCAGTGTCACTGGCCCTCCTATGTGGGATCCGAACCTGGGCCCTCTGGCATCCCAAGCCATCTCTTAACCAATGCGCCACTCGGCCGGCCTTAGACTTCTAATTCTCATGAATTTCTTATATCATACTTGATGGTTGAAGTAAGAATTATAACATCATCTGATGTAGAACTCAATGAACATAAGGAAATACTTAAGGCAATTATATTTAATAAATGAGGAAGAAAAGGAACCTAAATGAAAGTAAGGTTTCTACACTTCACTTAAAATATTGTAAAACACCAATATCAGTGGACCGTGATAACTTATGTATGTACACTATAACACATGGTGGAACCACTAAGAAAACTATGCAAACTCATATGCCTTAAAACACTATAAATAAATCAAGATAGAATACAAAAAAAGTTTAACCCACAGAAACATAAAAGTGTCAATTCTTCAAGAAGACATTACAGTCATAAATAAATAAATAAATAAATAAATATATATATATATATGCCTAATAATAGAACGTCAAAACAATGAAGTAAAATTCAACAGAAGGGAGAAATTAAAAAATCTATAATTAGAGTTGGAGATTTTAATAGTTCTGTCTCTCAATAAATGGATAGCACAACTAGACAGAAAATAAGTAAAGACACAGAAGATTGAAAATCCACTATCAATTACCCTGGCCTAATTTACTTTTATGGACACTATACCCAACAACAGCAGATAGTATGTTCACAAAGATAGACCCTATAAAAGAAGAATCCATGAATTTCAAAAGATTGAGTGCTTATAGACTGTTCTATAATCACAAAGAAATTTTAATAAAAATCAGTACCAAAAAATTTATAGAAAATCCCCAAATGTTTGAAAAATATTAAAGCATGCTTCTAAATAACCAAAAGTCAAGAAAGAGTTGTAATAAAAATTAGAAATATTTCAAACTGAAGGATAATAAAAACCATAACATATAAAAACTTGTGGAATACAGATAAAGTAGTGCCTTGAGGGAAATTATTTCATCTCTTTAAAAATTCCCCTGTATTTCCCCTCTGTAGTTAATCATTCCCTTTCCCCAAACCCTGGCAATACTGATCTGATGTCATCCCTATAATTTTGTGTTTTCTGGATTGTCATGTGAATGAAGTATTTTGGTGGTGGCTTCTTTCACTTAGCAAAATGCATTTAAAATTCATCCCTATTGTGTGAATCAATAGCTCTTTCCTTTTTAACACTGAATAATGTTGCAATGTCTTGATGTACCACAGTTTGTCCTGTTGTCTCTCACTTGTTGCTTCACTTTTGGGTGATTATGAATAAAGCTGCTACAAACATTTGTGTACAGGTTGCTGCATGGACATAAGTTTCAAATCAGTTGGCTAAATATCTGGAAGCACAATTGCCATATTGTATGGTAAGAGTGTATTTAGCTTTGTAAGAAATTGTCAAACTATTGTTTGGAAAACTGGCTACACACACACACACACATACACACACATAAATGAAACTAGACCACTTTCTTACACCATATACAAGAATGAACTCAAAATAGATTAAAGATTTAAATATAAAACCTGAAACCCTAAAACTCCTAGAAAAATATAAAAAGTAAACTCTCTGATATTGCTCTTAGTAATTATTTTTTTGGGGGTATGTGTCTTTGGGCAAGGGAAACAAAAGGAAAATAAACAAATGGGACTACATCAAAATAAAAAGGTTTTGCTCATCAAAGAAAATCATCAACAACATGAAGAGGCAACCTACTAAATGGGAGAGCTTATTTGCCAATGATGCATCAATAAGGGGTTAATATCCAAAATATATAAAGAACTCATACAACTTAACACCAAGAAAACAAACAATCCAATTTAAAAATGGAACTCTCATACACTGTTGGTGGGAATGTAAATTGGTACAACCACTATGGAAAACAGTATGGGGGTTTCTCAAAAAATTAAAAAATGTAATTATCATAATACCTAGAAATCCCTCTCCTGGGTATTGCACCCCAAAATCTGAAAACGTTTATCCATAAAGATATATATACTCTGATGTTCATTACAGCATTATTTATGGTGGCCAAGACATGGAAACAACCAAAGTGTCCTTCGATAGATGACTGGATATAGAAGTGGTATATGAACTATGATCAAAACCTAAAGAGAATGTTTAAATTAAAAAAAATTATTACAGTAAAGACACTGCCATTAATGCCCCTCAAAATACTTCCCCTTGCTTCAAACCCACTTATCCCATCATTCTTGCCACTTTCTGAAGCAGTTCTGGAAGTCCTCTTTTGTGAGGGTCATTAGTTATGCTGTTGTGGCTGCCTCGATGTACTGAATCATTTTGCCTTTAGGGAAGAGCCAGAAGTCACACGGTGCCAGATCCAGTGAATAAGGTGGATGAAGACACAACATAATGCTTTTATTTGTCAGAAATTGCCATACCAGAAGCGATGTGTGACACAGAGCGTTGTCATGATGAAGGATGACTTATGGCACACTTTAAAACACACCTTCTCTCGGGCCGGCCGAGTGGTGCGATGGTTAAGAACTCGCTTGGGATGCCAGAGCGCCCCGGTTCGGATCCCACATAGGAGGGCAAGTGACACTGCCCTC
>NW_017731826.1:248723-256072 GCF_001890085.2 Hipposideros armiger
GCAATGTCCTCCACAACTAGACTGAAAAACAAAAGGACAGCAACTTTTCTGTTCCCCTTCTCCCAATTCCCCAATGCTGTTCCCATCCCCCATTCCCCAATTAAAAAAAAATCTTTAAAATAAAAAAATAAAAAAATATATGGTGATGGAAGAACTGACTCTGGGAGGTGAACACACAATGTGATATATAGATGATGTATTACAGAATTGTACATTTGAAACCCATGTAATTTTACTAACCATTGTCACCCCAATAAATTTAATTAAAATAATAAAATAAATAGAAATGAGCATTTCTCCAAATATGACATACAGATGGCCAATAGACACTGAAAAAATGCTCAATATCACTAATCATCAGAGAAATGCAAATTAAAACCATAATGAGATATCACCTCACACCTGTGAGAATGGCTATCATCAATAAATCAACAAACAAGTGTTGGTGAGGATGTGGAGGAAAGGAAACTCTCATGCACTATTAGTGGGATTGCAAATTGGTACAGCCACTATGGAAAACAGTATGGAGGTACCTCAAAGAATTAAAAATAAAACTACCTTATGACACAGCAATTCCAGTTCTGGATATTTATCCAAAGAAATTCAAAACAGTAATTTGAAAAGATATATGCACCCCTATGTTCATTGCAGCATTATTTATGGTAGTCAAGACATGGGAGCAACCTAAGTATCCATTAGTAGACAAATGGATAAAGAAGTGGTGCATATATACAATGGAATATTACTCAGCCATAAAAAAGAATGAAATCTTTGGATTTGTGACAACATGGAAGGATCTAGAGGGTATTATGCTAAGTGAAATAAGTCAGACAGAGAAAGACAAATACTGCACGATTTCGCTTATATGTGGAATCTAAAAAGCAAAATAAAAGAACAAACAAAACATAAACAAACTGATAGATACAGAGAACAAACTGATGGTTGCCAGATGGGAGGGGTCTGGGGTCTGGGTGAGAAAGGTGAAGTAATTAAGAAGTACAAATAGGTAGTTACAAAATAGTCATGGGGGTGTAATGTACAGCACAGGGAATATAGCTAATAATATTTTAAGAACTATGTATGGTGTCAGGTGGGTACTAGACTTATCATAAGCTATATAAATGTCTAACCACCATGCTGTACATCTGAAATGAGTAGACTATTGAATGTCAACTGAAATTGAAAAATAAAAAAATATTCTTAAAAAACACAAGATCACACAGCTAGTAAGTGGTGGAACTAAGATGTTTAATTCCCATATTCTTTAGTAACTGAAAAAATATATAAACAACCCAAGATACTGTAATAGTGTTTCTTAACTATGAGAAATGTGTGAACCCCTTTTAAAGGAATAAAAAAGTTCTCACAGATTTCATCATCACCACATCCAGAGTCAACTTGTAAAAGGGGTGACATAGTAGACCTGATAAGCTCAAGGGGCTACATGGCAGGCTGACAAGTTCAGTGACTGAAAGTAACCATACAAGATGGCCTGATCATAAATTCCTAACTGGGCAAGGCATGGTGGGTAATCACATCCAAGGCGAAGAGCTTCTTTAGTAAGGGTCAATCTTTACCGTAAGTGAGCCCTGTTCATTGCAGGCCTTATGCATCTAGGATAACTTATCTTTCAAATGTCAAAGTCATTTTCTTTTCCAGACCCCTTGGATGCACAGTCGCTGGCACCAAAGCACAGGACCACGGAACTCCTCATTGTTATCTTGTAGATTTTAAATATTAGCTATCCTGTACCCATCAAAGTAAAAGAAGTATGTATCTCTCCACTTTACTTTTTATCCAGTCCCAGAGGTTTCCCCACTTTGCTTTCTCCTGCCTCCCTAATCTACCACCCATGGACTTCATGTAGATCTCCTTTTGTTCTCTCCTTTGATTCTACATGCATTAAAAAAAGTGTAAGGGGCCGGCCGAGTGGCGCGATGGTTAAGAACTCGCTTGGGATGCCAGAGGGCCCCGGTTCGGATCCCACATATGAGGGCCAGTGACACTGCCCTCCACAGCTAAGATGCTGAACAAAGCTCAACCTGGAGCTGGGCTGCTGTGAGTCGCCGGCAACGGCGTAGGCTGCAGTCCCTGTGGCAGTGGGTTGCCATGGGCTACCATGTGTAGCCAGCAGCCAGCGTGAGCGGCCAGCAGCCGCAGTGAGCAGCCGTCCAGAAGCCGGCGACTGATCTGCCTCTCCAGGGAAGAGCGCAATGATGGTGCCAACTTGGGCAAGTGAAGCAACGTCCTCCACAACTAGATTGAAGAACAAAAACGACAGCAACTTGTCTGTTCCCCTTCCCCAATCCCCCCAGCACTGTTCCCATCCCCCCAATTCCCCAATAAAAATCTTTAAAAAAAAAAAAAAAGTGTAAGACTGCCATTCTCAGGAGCATTTTCTCAATCCCTTGAAATCTTGCTTGCAAGCATGTCCTCACATTTGGCTTGAATAAACCCTTATAAAAAACTCTTAGTTAAAAAAAGAAATTGCCAAGCTATCTTCCAGAGTGGCTGTAGCATTTTGCATTCCCAACAGTTACAAATGAGCCTTCCTGATGCTCTGCAACCTCACCAACATTTAGTCTTATGATTAAAAAAATTTTTTTTTATCATTCTAATATGTGTGTAGTGGTATCCTGTTGTTGTGGTTGACTCACTTTTGAAAACAGTTTGTCAGTATTCTACAAGCTAAAGATATAAATATGTATTATGATCAGGCAATTTCATATATGTACTAGGAGACATTCTTAGAGCAAAATAAATAAAACTGGAAGCAACTCAAATGTTTGTAGACAGGGGAATGAACAAATTTATAATGTTATATTCATATAATAGAATACTATGTAGCAATCCAAAAATATTTAAAACTTAGTGTATTATTTATGAAAGTGTACATAGCAATAAAACTATAATGAATATTTGGGTAATGATAAACACAGAATTATAAATAGTGGTTACTTTTTTCAGGATCTCCGTGGGGAGGGGCACACAAGGAGCTTTAAAGCCATTGGTTTTGAAGTCTGACAATTAAGTTCGCAAACTCATCCTAGAAAACGTGCTACATACCTCATTGCTGAATATCACTATGGTCACCTCTGAAGTACTCCCCTTGGGAAGCTATGTACTGACACCAACACCTAGTCCACGCTTCAAAGCAATTTTGGAACTCTTTTTCTGGAATGGCCATCAGAGCTGTCATATTACCCTTGATGTCCCGAATGTCATCAAAATATCTTCCTTTCAATATTTCCTTTATCTTTGGGTAAAGAAAGAAGTCATTAGGTGCCAGATCTGGTGAGTATGGAAGGTGCTCCAGTACACTTATTTGTTTACTGGCTAAAAACTCCTTCACAGACAGTGTTGTGTGAGCTGGTGCACGGTCATGATGCAAGAACCATGGATTGTTGGCGAAAAGTTTTGTCTAACTTTTTCATGCAGCCATTTCAGCACTTCCAATCAATAAACTTGGTTAACTGTTTGTCCAGTTGGTACAAATTCATAATGAATAGTCCCTTTGACATCAAAAAAGGTTAGCAACATCGTTTTGACTCTTGATTTGGACTGAGGGAACTTTCTTGGTCGTGGAGAATTGGCTGACTTCCATTGTGCACTTTGACACTTTGTTTCAGGGTTGTATTGGTACACCCATGTTTCATCACCAGCAATAACACAGCCCAGAACATTGTCTTGCCTCTCCAAAAGGTCTTGGCAAACTTCGACTTTTCTTTGCTTATGTTCATCAGTGAGCTCCTTTGGGACCGTTTTTGCACACACCTTTCTCATGCCAAGATTTTCAGTTCAGATTTTCCTAAATGTTTCTCTATCGATGTTTACTTGGTCTGCTATGCTTCTCAGTCAGCAAATGATTTTGACACACAAATCAATGAATTTTTGCAATGTTTTTGTCAGTTCTGCTCGTTACTGGCCCCCCTTACCTCTCCTCATCAGTGACACATTCTCTCCCTTCAGAAAAACGTTTAATCCATTTGTACACTGCTGTTTTCTTCATGGCATTATCCCCATAAACTTGAACTAACATGTCCCTGATTTCACTTCCACTCTTGCCAAGTTTAACAAGAAATTGAATGTTTGTTTGTTGCTCTAATTCAAGCTCAGACATTCTCACGACAGCACACAAAACCACACAATAATGAACGCCACTCTGCAAGGCACCGCCACACGTCAACATGAACACAGCTGTGAGACACTGATATACCAAGGTTATGAAACCTTACAAAGCCATTTGTACAGTGCAGCCAATGTAAACGCATGATAGCAAATTTGTGAACTGTATTGTCAGACCTTGTATATCATTTTCCTTAAGTTAGGTAATGTGTACACCTGTGTTTATTTTATTCTTTGTATCTTATATATACATTATTTACATTGCATTATTTTTTTATAGTGGAGGCCAATGGTGCTGCATTATTTCATAATGAAAAGAAAGAAGTACTTGATAGACAAATATATTAGTTCTCCTTACCCTAAGTGGTTCCAAGTCTTACTCATGTGTCTTTTTCTCATGTGTAAATCTCTTCCATGTCCTCTTCAACTCCATTAACCTATTTTTGATGAATCTTTGGAAGAATGGCTTGAGAACTCTAACTCATGCTGTTCTTTCCTTTAGTGAAATCTGATAGATTTACCATTTGTGGTGGTTAATTTATATTTCATCTTGGCTAGGTCACAGTACCTATATAATGGTCAAACACCAGTCCTGATGTTGCTGTTTTTGTTTGTTTGTTTTTTAGATGAGATTAACATATACATCAGACTTTGAGTAAAGCAGATTACCTTTCATATAATATGGGTGTGCCTCATGCAATCAGTTGAAAAGACTGACCTCCACCCAAAAAGAAGGAATTCTGCCTCCAGAGACTTGAGCTGCATCATCAATTCTCTTTTGGGTCTCTAGCCTGGTGGCCTGCCCTGCAGATTTCAGACTTAGCAACCCCTATAAATCACATGAGCCAATTCCTTAAAACCTCTCTCTCTCTCTCTCTCTCTCTCTCTCTCTCTCTCTCTCTCTCTCTCTNCACATGAGCCAATTCCTTAAAACCTCTCTCTCTCTCTCTCTCTCTCTCTCTCTCTCTCTCTCTCTCTCTCTCTCCATACACACTCATATATGCACATCCTATTGGTTCCGTTTCTCTGGAGAACTCTGACTAATATGTCATTTATATTTATATTTGGATATTATATTAAAAGCATCTGGAAGTGCCTGTCAAATCATAGGTATTTAATAAGTATTCATGTTTTTCTCTGACTTCTGCTTTCTATCAGTATTATTTAACAATTTCATGTTTTATTTTCCTGTATTGTCTATTGCCATGTAACAAAATATCTCAAAACTTAGTGGCTTTTAACAACAATTTTATCTCACAGTTTCCATGGGGTGGAATGTGGGCATAGCTTAGCTGGGTGCCTCTGGCCCAAGGTCTCTCACAGACTGCAATGTCAGCTCTAATCACTTCAAAGCACAACTGGGGAAAGGTCGGTTTCCAGGTTCACTGCCATGGTTGTGTGCAGGCTGTTAGCCTGAGAGCCTCAGTCCCTTGCTGAGGACCACTCACAGACTGTCTGCAGTTCTTTGTCATCTGGACCTTCCCACACGGCAGCTCGCTTCATCAAAGTGTGTGAGCTGGGATGGTGGTACAGACTATACCTTACCACAGAGTGACATCCCACCATGATTGCCCCATTACATTCACTAGAAGTGAGTCAAGTAGGTCCAGCTCACACTCAAGGGTGTTATCAAGGGCATGAATACCAAAGCAGGGGTCCTTGGGGCCACGTCAGAAGCTGCCTACCACATTTTCATGTTCAAATCCATTCATTATTCAACAAATAGGTATCGAGTGCTTACCATATGCCAAGCAGTGTTCTAGTCACTTGTGATACATCAGTGAATAAAACAGACAAAATGGCCTGCTTGTAGCAAGGAGAGAGAGTTAATTGCATATATGTATGTTTCAAGGTGATAAATGCTATAAAACATAGGGTACCGTAGGAGCACTAGGAGAGTTGGGGTGAGGGTGGGGAGTCAGGAAAGGCCTCATAGAGAGAGGCAGTTGAACAGAAGCTGAAAGGAGGTGAAGAACTTGGATACATGGATATCTGGAGGTTCAGGAACCAATGCAAAGAGTCCGATGCAGGAGCATGCCAGCTTTAAGGAAAAGCACAGAGGCTACTGGCATCGAAGTCCAGCAAGTAAGGGGAGTGTAGTAGGAGATGAGGTCTGAGAAGAAAGGGCCAAAACCTGCCGAGCAGGAGAGTATTGTGAGGATTTTTACTTTTTCCTAAAATGAAATGGATGCCATCAAAGGGTTTTGGCACAGGAATGATATCGTCTTATATATTTTTGTTGTTTTATAAACTTAAAAAAATTAAAATAGAATATACACTCAGAAAGCACACAAAATACAAGTGTATAGCTCAATAAATATTCGCCAAGTCAACAACCCATCAGCTAGCACCTGATGAGAAAACAGAGCATCACCAGCACTCCAGAAGCTGCCCACATGGCCCCTTCTGGTCATACCTCCCTTCCTCTACAAAACTAACATTATCTTGACTTTTATTGCTAGATATCAATTTTGCCTAATTTCAAACTTTATATAAATGGAATCGTACATGTTCTTCTTTGTGTCTAGCTTCTTTTGCCTAACCTCATCAATGTTGTTGCTCATAGTAGTTTATTTTCAGTTACATATTACTCCATTATATGAATATATCACAGTTTAGTCATGCTTCTCCTGCTGGGCTTTTGCAGTTTTCTCAGTTTGGACAGTGCTGTAAACATTCTTGCACATGTCTTTTAGTATATATATATATATATATATATATATATATATATATGTATATATCTCACTGGCTTATAGGTAGGTGTATGCTCTGTCATAGTAAATATGCTGGACCATTTTCCAAAGTGTTTGTACCAGTTTAAATTCCCAATGGTGCCTCATATTTTAATAGGATCACTCTGGCTGCTGCACTGTGAGTGAATGTACAAGGGGAAGGGTGGAAGCAGGAAGACTGATCAAGAGGTTTTAGAGTTATCCCTAGGATGTGATCAGGTGGGGCTCAGCCCAGGATGGTATTACTGGGGATGGTGATGAGTGGTTGGATTCTGATTATATATATATAGTGAAATAAACATTTTTAAAAATTAGTTTCAGCTGTACAACACAGTGCAATAGTTATACCTTTTACCCCTCAAAGTGACAATCCCCCTCACCCAATCCACCGCCCCACTCCCCACCCCAATATCATACATATCTATTACAATTTCCTTGACTCCACTCCCACACTATACTCCATGTCCCGTGACTATATATATATATATATAT
>NW_017731826.1:256187-266543 GCF_001890085.2 Hipposideros armiger
CCTGTGGCAATATTGTAGTTACCTATTTATGCTGTCTAATACCTTCCCCTTCTCCCTCATCCTCACCCCACTCCCAACTAGCAACCATCAGTTTTTCCTCTATATCTCTGAGACAATTTCTGTTTACTTTGCTCAAACTTAAAAGTTTTTCACAGCAAAGGAAATCATCAATAAAACAAAAAGGCAGCCTACTGAATGGGAGAAGATATTTGCCAACGATATATCTGATAAGGGGTTAATAGCCAAAATTTATGAAACACTCATGCAACTCAACACCAAAAAAACACAACCCAATTTAAAAATGGGCAGAGGATATGAAGAGGCATTTCTCTAAAGAGGACATACAGGCATATGAAAAAATGTTCAACCTCACTAATTATTGGAGAAATGCAAATAAAAACCACAATGAGATACCACCTCAACTCTGGTCAGAATGCCTATCATCAATAAATCAACAAACAATAAGTGCTGGCGAGGCTGTGGAGAAAAAGGAACCCTGGTGCACTGTTGGTGGGACTGCAGATTGGTGCAGCCACTATGGAAATCAGTATGGAGGTATCTCAAAGAACTGGAAATGGAACTACGTATGACCCAGCAATTCCACTCTTGAGTATCTATCCTGATTATATTTTAAAGTCAAGTCAACAGGAATTTCCTGACAGGTTGGATATGGAGAACCGAAAAAAGAGAGGAGACAAGGATGTGCCTGAGGTGTTTTCCCAACAACTTAATGGATGGAACTGTCATCAACTGAGATAAAAGCTATGCAGCCAGTTTGAGAGGGAGGATCATGAGATTTGACATGGGCGTGTTATGCTTATTATAGTCCAGGGGTTGGCAAATTGCGGCTTGGCTTGTGAGCCACATGCGGCTCTTTGGGTACCTTCTGTCTCAAAAGTTTGCCAACCCCTGGAAGAGCCAATCCTGTCCTTCGAAACAATTTAAAAATTATTCAAGAGCCATACATATATTTTTACATAATCACCATTATGTAAATAACATCCTTTAAAATTTTTATAAATGAAACTATGATAGTTTTATTTTTGTTTTATTTTCATTTTCGGTTTTACTTCAGAGGCTCATGGGCCGCTGTTTGCTGACCCCTCGCGGCTCTTCCATCTCAAAAGTTTGCCGACCCTTGAGCTATTCAAAGAGATGTGTCGGGGAGGCAGCTGTTGTTCAAGAGAGAGGCCTGAGTCATTGATAGAAATTTGGGAGTTGTTAGAAAATGATGGTGTGTTGGTCAGGGTCCAATCAGGAAAGAGGAATCACATGGTAATTTGAATGGGAAAAGTTTATATTACAAATTATTGACTACAACAGGGGATTGGAGCAACGAGACATGAGCTAGTAAGAAGAGAACTTTAAAGAATGGAAAAATAACAGATCCGAGGAGCAGCAACTACCCTTGTGCAGAGATAGAGGGCCAGGAAGAGTCTTGTCTCCCCACCCCTCCCAACCCCAGCTGAGATCCAGACCTCACTGGAGGGGTATTGCCATGTGTCAGGGGAGTCCCAGTGGTGCTGCAGCACGGCAATGTGTTGGAAATCCCTCTTTAGGTGTTGAGAAAGGGGAGGTGTCTCAGTAGAGTCTCTCCATGGCAAACTGCTGGGAGGTGGTGGAGGAAAGTGAGGGGGTTGCTGCTAGCTACCAAGTACTGGAAGAGCCATCAGTGGAGAAGTCAAGCCACCTGCAGAGAGCAGAGCAGAACCAGGAAAGACTGTTCCTGCAAAGTCTCTCCATCGCCCTCTACTGACAAAACTTAACAGCATGCCAGTGTCAAAGGAAAAATATTTAAAGGGCCTAATCCATTTCTGCAGGGTAGGCAATGAAGAACAATTTGTAGCAGAGATACAATAAATTGGTAACTGATACCGATGGCATTGAAACTAGAAGACAGAATAACATCACCCAGGGAATAAGTATAGACACAGAAGAAAAGAAGACTAAAGGCTGAGCCCAGTGGGCTCTAACTTAAACAGGTCAGGTAGGAATGGAAGAACCAGCAAAGGCCACTGAGAAGGAAAAGCCAGGGCTGTAGGTGGTGTTCTGAGATAAGTGAATGTAAGAGAGAATAGGAGGAGAGGAACCAGAGAACATACAGACAATTCTTTTGTGAAATTTTGCTATACATGAGCACAGAGAAAAGCTGTAGTATCTGGTATAGGAAATGGGTTCAAAAAGAGTTTGTTTTGAAGATGAAATAACTGCATGTTGTATGATAATGGGAATAGTCTAGTAAAAACTGATGATTTGGGGGAGAGAATAGACTGGCTGGAGTGATGCCCTGGAAATGATGGAATCCAGCACTCAAGTGCAGGATTTGTTTTGGTGGACACAGCAGTTCATCTATAGTAACAGGCAAGAAGCAGAGGGGGGCATCGGTGGATGCAGTGGTTGGAGTCTCCATGTCCATTTTCTTAGTGAAGTAGGAAGGAAGTGGGAGGTGGTGGGAAGGATTGGAGAGAGAGGAGAGGTATGAAATGCTCATTTGGAAGAATGGCAGAGACCAAAGTTAGAAATATTAAAGTGTGGATGGTTACCATGGTTTTGGGTTTTCCCTAGCCATGTTTAGTTGGATTGCTGTAGCATGGAGGAGATGGAGAATTGGGTTTCTCTAGGCTTCTCATTTTACCAAGCAGATATGATGAGGTGAGGAAGTTAAGGAAGTATGCAAGATACTTTTTTGTGGGGGGGGGTTTAAAAAGATTTTTATTGGGGAATTGGGGGAAGAGGAACAGACAAGCTGCTGTCGTTTTTGTTCTTCAGTCTAGCTGTGGAAGACATTGCTTCACTGGCCCAAGTTGGCACCATCATTGCACTCCTCCGGGTGAGGCCGATCAGTCGACGGCTTCTGGACAGCCGCTCACGCTGGCTGCTGGCTACACACGGTAGCCCATGGCAACCTACTGCCACAGGGGCTGCAGCCCACGCCGTCGCCAGCGACTCATGGCATCCCAGCTCCAGGCTGAGCTGCTGCTCAGCATCCTAGCTGCAGAGGGCAGTGTCACTGGCCCTCATATGTGGGATCCGAACCGGGGCTCTCTGGCATCCCAAACCAGTTCCTAACCATCGTGCCACTCGGCCGGCCCAAGAGACTTTTGATAATGACTGACCACGGAGTTTAAGCTAGCTTACTAGGGAGGGAGGAGAAATTGTCAAGGGAGGAAGATAGTAAAATGTGGATTGGAGGTAGTGGTAGGGTTACTGGAGTTTTGGTTTCAGGGCATTAGGGGGAATAACCTGGAAAGACAGAAGGTGGTGGTTGGAGTGAAATTCTTGAGGGCTCGCAGTCCTTGGACCTGACAAGGTCTAGGGTATGATCACAGGGGAGTGAGGCTGAGCTAAGACAGAAGACAAAAGTGGGATTCATGGAGCCAAGAGGATGTTAGGGTTATAACCTGTATACTGAAATCTCCAAGGGGTAATAAAGGTAGTGTTGGAGTTACAAAATTCTAAGCTCTTCGCAGATGAGGGAAGGGTGTGCCCTATAGGGTAGCCTCCCTAGCAAAGCAGTGTATAATGAAGCAGAGAGAATACCTGAGATGCTGAGGGAGAAATCAAGCTTGCTGTGACACGAATGCGTACGGGGTCTCAGTCAGTCTACTTCTGTGGGGCAGAAGAACTAAGCCCTGGGGCGGCACTGGTAGGATTATACTGAAAAGAAAAACTCTCAAGACAAGACGGAGATACAAACTGAAAATGTATCTAGCTTTGTAGGCACAGAGCATCCACCTCACCTGAGATGGGGTTTAGAAAAACTCCAAGGCAGTCCCTCAGGTGGGACTGGGCAAACCTGTGCTAGAAAACTGCAAGAGGCTGGTTCTCCAAAGAAAGTCCCTTTACAAGAACAAAAAGGCCGAGGCATTTCATGCCGGGTCAGTTTAGTCCCTGTCCTCCAAGTCTGTTGGTCCTGGCAAACGAGGGAATTATAGCACTAAAAGAGCCCGAGAAATGTCCACCTCTGCCATCGTTAAGTATGAGCAAGCTGACGAGCCACAGCGACTCCCAACAGAGACATACTTAGGCGAGGCGGGAGAAGTGGTGCCTGGGGCTTTCGGAAGGGACGGACGCAGAGGCCAGGCCGCACGGTCGTCACAACCTGCGGAGGGGCGGGGGGGGGGGGGCGGAGGCGCACGCCGGTGTGCGCAGCGCTGGTACTCGGAGTCCCCGCTCTGTAGCACAGAACTTGCTGTGAGACCTCTTTTCCTGCCCAGGCCTGAGATTCTTGGGGCGCGGATCTAGCTGGAACGCACCGCGCAGACGTCACTTGTCCCTCAGCCAATCACGAGTCTTCCTTCCGGCTCTCCCCGAAAGTCGTCCCTCCCCGGTCTCTTTCTTCTGCCCCAGCCTTGTTTCCCGCCGGCGGGTACAGTATCTGCGTAGGGTGCCTTTCCGTTTCCGGCGTTGTCCATGTGGGCTTGAGGAGGAATGACGCTGTGAACCTGGTAAGAGCTGTGGGCTTGGGAAGGCGGCAGCAGTAGGGTCTCCAGGGCTGAGGCCTGGGAGGGTCGCGAGTCGCTCGCATGGTAGGGTCTTCCTTCGGTCTCTCGGGCAGTCTGTCCCCGAGGAGTGCTTCGGGCGCTGGATAGACATAGTTCATACCTACCAGAGAAGTGTTCCCAGGTCTTTGGGGGCCTGGCTGAATGAATTCGTGCTGAAAGAGGAGGTGGTGGGGAGAGTTAAGAGGTGGTTTCATGCCTTGGTAATCCTAGGAGGTGACAAACCTAAGCCAGGTCTGTTGACTTCCAATTGGGCCTTTTCTCCACCCATCCCCCATCCAAAAAGGCATCACGGACGTACAAGTTCAAAACCCAAATATAGTAGAGAAGAAAAATAATGTCCTGAAATCACACAGCTATTTAGTTTCCAAGCGTTCCTAGAACCCAGCTCTCCCAACCGCCGGCTCGTTTACGCTGGTGCATATGGACTTGATTTCCGCTGGCGTGAGTCTGTAGGAAACCTGACTGACCTTGCAGGACCTGATGTGGCCCCACTGCATGTCACGGAAGACATTAGTTTGAATATCCTCCAGTAGTCAGCGTAGCTGTAGCCGTCTCCTCGCACAGTGCCTAGCACATCATAGGCAGACACAAATATTTATTGAACTGAAATTAATTCAGTACCTTAATTGAGTGACGTGACTGCCGCCTATTCTCCTCCCCATCCTTTTTTAAATTAAGCGCTTGTAATGTATGCAAATTTACTAAAAGAAACTTATCCAGCGGTTCCAGGTTATGGGCCATGAATTCCTGGGACGCTCAGAAATCATTGTAAAGGGTTCTGCAAATCCATGTGGTCTCCAGGCATCATCCACAACCAATCATATCTCTCACACGCAGATATTACTGTTTTTAAAGTATATATATATAAAGTATATATATAAAGTATATAAAGTATATATATATATATAAAGTATATATATTTTAAAGTATATAATTGAAAAGTTTTACAGAATCAAACTAAAAGTAATACTGCTATCATGTTGGAGGGTTATTAAAATCTTTATTTTTAAAAATAAAGTATCTTAAAAGTAGTTTAAGTTTGGAAGCAATTGATATTAAAGGCTGAGCTGTCCAGTATATGGTAACCACTAGTCACATATGACTATTTAAATTTAGAGTTGAATTAGAATTAAATAAAATTTCAATTTCTTAGTTTCACTTGGTACATTTTAAGTTCTCAGAAGCCACATGTAGCTACTGTGTTGAAAAAGTGTAGCTATAGAATATTTCCATCATTGCAGAAATGGACAGTGCTGATGTAGACACTTAAGATGAATAAACAGTAATCTAAGCAGAGGTAACTAATTTAATTTGTAGCACAACAGAGGAGTGAAATTGGGGATAATATTAAGCAGTTAATACCCCTGTTAGGTGAACAAATACATATCTCTTCATAAAGAAATAAATGAAATTTATTGTTTTTCCCTGGGTGTTGTCTAGATTGTAAAATGCTTTGCATCCCACCCTGTCCCCCTTCAGTGTAGGTTAGGGTTACTTGTGAATTGGTGAAAAGCCACTATGGAGACGAAGGACCAGAAGAAACACAGAAAGAAAAACAGTGGGCCTAAAGCTCAGAGAAAAAAGAAACGGCATCTGCAGGATCTCCAGCTTGGAGACGAGGAGGATGCCCAGAAGAGAAACCCCAGAGCTTTTGCAGTCCAGTCTGCTGTGCGGATGGCTCGATCCTTCCACAGGTATGTGTAATTAGAGTCGTATTTTCTTTTTAAACAGTAGGAGCCTCTCCAGATGACGTTTGGCTTCATGAGTGAGTTCAGCTCTAAAGGACATGGAGATGCGTGCTATATTTCTTTTACTAAAGCATGAGGAGTATTTCTTGTGGAAGCTCCCTTGCCTCTAGCTTCTGCACAGTGATTAGCCTTTTTTGCCCAAGAAAAGCTGAAGAGTTTTTCTTTATAGAATTTGTTTGCAAACTTAAAACAATTTCTGTGGTAATAGGTGTGCTTGTGTTTTTTTTCCCATTAGGATATGATTCATATAATTGTAATATATACTATTACTGGTAAATAGCTTTATTTAATGAATCCTTACATGCCAAATAGTATACTTTAAACATTATTGAATTGAATTCTCCCAGTAAGAGAGCCAAATTTAACCCCAAAGCCTCTGTTCTTACTCATTGTGATACACTGCCTCCATGTTTGCCTTTTATTTTCCTTTAAAACAATTATAGTCAACTAATAAAGCAGTCAGATTTAAGGTTTGTATAGTTTTCAACACACTCTACTATTGAAGTGAATCTGTTTATATATATATATATATATATATATATATATATATATGTATGTATGTATGTATATGGTTCTTTTTTAAAGACTTTATTGGGGAATTGGGGGAGGGGAACAGCGTTGGGGAATTGGGGAAGAAGAACAGACAAGTTGGTATCCTTATGTTCTTTAGATTAGTTGTGGAGGATGTCGCTTCACTGGCCCAGGTTGGTATTGTGATCATTGTGCTCTTCCCGGGTGAGACAGATCGGTCGCTGGCCATTGGACGGCGGCTCACGGCAGCGCACGCTGGCTGCTCGATGCTCACACTGGCTGCCAGCCACTCATGGTAGCTTACAGCAGCCCACTGCAACAGGGGCTGCAGTCTACACTGTCTCAGGTAACTCAAGACAGCCCAGCTCCAGGTTGAGCTGTTCACCATCTTAGCTGTAGAGGACACAGTGTCTCTGGCCTACGTGGGATCCGAACTGGTGGCCCTGCTGCTCAGAGCTCATGCTCCCATGCCTACTCTTTTTTTTTTTTGGATTTTTTTATTGTGAAATAAACATGTTTAAAATTAGTTTCAGCTGTACAACACAGTGCAATAGTTATACTTTTTACCCCTCAAAGTGACAGCCCCCTCCCCCAATCTGCCGCCCCACTCCCCCCCATACCATACATATCTATTACAATTCCCTTGACTCCGCTCCCACACTATACTCCACTTCCTGTGTCTATATATATATTCAATTTTAGTTGACATACAATATTATACACATCAGCTTTAGGTGAACAGTGCAGTGATCAAGCCTCTACTCCATCCAAGAAGTGGTCTCCCTAACAAGACGTGGACATCTGACACCCTACAAAATATTTGCAACATTATTAATTATATTCCCCGAACTGTCTTTCATATCCCTGTGGCAATATTGTAGTTACCTATTTATACTGTCTAATCCCTTCCCCTTCTCCCTCATCCCCACCCCCCTCCCAATGAGCAACCGACAGTTGTTCCTCTATATCTCTGAGACTATTTACTTTGCTCGTTCATTCAGTTTTTTAGATTCCACAAATAAGTGAGATCATATGATATTTGTCTTTCTCCGACTGACTTATTTCACTTAACATAATGTCCTCTAGGTCCATTCATATCGTCGCAAATGGTACGATTTCATTCTTCTTTATAGCAGAGTAATACTCCATTGTATAAATGTACCACAGTTTCTTAATCCAGTCATCTACCGATGGGCATTTCAATTGTTTCCAAGTCTTGGCTATTGTGAATAGCAATGCAATAAACATAGGGGTACATATATTTTTTCGAATTAGCGTCTTGAGTTTCTCTGGATAGATACCCAAGAGTGGAATTGCTGGGTCATACGGTAGTTCCATTTACAGTTTTTTGAGATACCTCCATATTGATTTCCATAATGGCTGCACCAATCTGCAGTCCCACCAACAGTGCAGCAGGGTTCCCTTTTCTCCACAGCCTTGCCAGCGCTTGTTGTTTGTTGATTTACTGATGATAGCCATTCTGACCGGAGTTAAAGTGGTATCTCATTGTGGTTTTTACTTGCATTTCTCTAATGATTAGTGAGGTTGAACATTTTTTCATATGCCTGTTGGCTATCTGTATGTCCTCTTTAGAGAAATGCCTCTTCATATCCTCTGCCCATTTTTTAATTGGGTTGTTTGTTTTTTTGGTGTTGAGTTGAATGAATGTTTTATAAATTTTGGCTATTAACCCCTTATCAGATATTTCATTGGCAAATATCTTCTCCCATTCGGTAGGCTGTCTTTTTGTTTTCTTGATGATTTCCTTTGCTGTGAAAAAACTTTTAAGTTTGATGTAATCCCATATGTTAATTTGTTCTTTTATTTCCCTTGCCTGAGGGGATATCTCAGTAAAAATATTACTGAGGGTAATGTCTGCAAATTTACTCCCTATTTTTTCTTCTAGGAGTTTTATGGTTTCAGGTCTTACATTTAAGTCTTTAACCCATTTTGAATTTGTTCTTGTATATGGTGTAAGTAGGTGGTCCATTTTCATTTTTTTGCACGTGTCCAATTTTTCCTAGCACTATTTATGAAATAGACTATCTTTACTCCAATGTAAATGCTTGCTTTCATTGTCATAGATTAAATTACCATATATTGATGGGTTTATTTCTGGGCTCCCTATTCTGTTCCATTGGCCTATGTTTCTGTTTTTATGCCAGTACCATACTGTTTTGAATTCTGTAGCCTTGTAGTATGATTTGATGTTGGGTTGCATGATACCTCCCACTTTGTTCATATTTCTCAAGATTGCCGTGGCTATTCGGAGTCTTTTATGGTATAAATTTTAGGATTATATGTTCTATTTCTGAGAAAAATGTCCTTGGTAGTTTGTTAGGAATTGCATTGAATAGTGCCTTAGGTAGTACTGACATTTTAACTATATTCTTCCTATCCATAAACATGGTATGCATTTCCATTTATTTGTATCTTTGATTTCTCTCTTCAGTGTCTTAGAATTTTCTGAGTACAGGTCTTTTACTTCTTTGGTTAAATTTATTCCTAGGTATTTTATTGTTTTTGAAGCAATTGTAAAAGGGATTGATTTCTTGATTTCTTCTTCTGATAGTTTTTTATTGGTGTATACAAATGCAACTGATTTCTGAATATTAATTTTGTATCCTGCTACCTTACTAATTTCATTTATCAGTTCTAACAGTTTTTTGGTGGAGTCTTTGGGATTCTCCCTATATAGTATCATGTCATCTACATATAATGACAATTATACTTCCTCCTTTCCAATTTGGATGCCTTTTATTTCATTTTCTTGTCTGATTGCTGTGGCTAGAACTTCTAGAACTATGTTGAATAGAAGTGGTGAAAGTGGGCAGCCTTGTCTTGTTCCTGATCTTAAGGGGAAAGCTTTTAGCCTTCCCCCATTGAGTACGATGTTTGCTGTGGGCTTATCACATATGTCCTTTATTGTGTTGAGATATGATCCCACTATTCCCACTTTGGTAAGAGTTTTTCTCATAAATAGCTGCTGGATTCTGTCAGATGCTTTTTCTGCATCTATTGATAGGATCGTATGATTTTTATTTTTCATTTTGTTAATGTGATGTATTACATTAATTGATTTGCGGGTATCGAACCAACCTTGCATACCAGGAATGAATCCCACTTGATGGTGGTGTATATTCTTTTGAATGTGATGCTGAATTCGGTTTGCTAGTATTTTGTTGAGGATTTTTGCATCTATGTTCATTAGGGATATCAGCCTGTAGTTTTCTTTTTTTGTAATATCTTTGTCTGATTTTGGGATCAGAGTAATAGTGGCCTCATAAAATGTGCTTGGGAGCCTTTCCTCCTTCTGTATTTTTTGGAATAGTTTGAGGAGAATAGGTATGAATGTTTTGTAAAATTCACCTGTGAAGCCATGTGGTCCAGGACTTTTGTTTGTTGGAAGCTTGTTGATGACTGACTCAGTTTCTTTGGTAGTAATCAGTCTGTTCAGAGTTTCTGTTTCTTCTTGGTTCAGACTTGGTAGATTGTATGCTTCTAGAAATTTATCCATTTCTTCCAGATTGTCGAATTTGTTGGCATATAGGTGCTTGTCGTATTTTCTTACA
>NW_017731826.1:266728-276516 GCF_001890085.2 Hipposideros armiger
TGCTCTGGTCTTTATTATTTCCTTCCTTGTACTCCCTTTGGGCTTGTTTTGCTGTTCTTTCTCCAGTTCCCTTAGGTGTAAAGATAGTCTGTTGATTTGAGATTGTTCTTGTTTCTTTAGATAGGCCTGCAATGCTATGAATTTCCCTCTTAGGATTGACTGCTTTTGCTGTATCCCATAGATTTTTGGTTGTTGCGTTTTCATTTTCCTTTGTCTTGAGATAGCTTTTGATTTTTTCCTTGATCTCATTTTTTATCCACTTTCTATTTAGTAGCATATAATTCAGTCTCCATGTTTGTGTGCTTTCCGGATTTTGTATTATAATTGATTTCTGATTTCATAGCATTGTGGTCAGAGAAGATGCTTGATATGATTTCAGTCTTCTTCAATTTATTGAGACTTGTTTTGTGTCCTAACACATGGTCTATCTTGAAAAATGTTCCATGTGCACTTGAGAAGAATGTATATTCTGTTGCTTTTGGGGTCATATGCTCTAAAAATATCAATTAAATCCAGCTGGTCTAAAGTGTCATTTAAGGCCACTGTTTCCACATTGATTTTATGTCTGGAGGACCTGTCCATTGGTGACAATGGGTGTTGAATTCCCCTACTACGTTAGTGTTACCATTGATCTCTGACTTTATGTCTGTCAAAATCTGTTTTATATATTTAGGAGCTTCTATGTTGGGTGCATAGATGTTTACTAGGGTTATGTCCTCTTGTTGAATCGATCTCATGCCAACTCTTAACCAATGAGCCACTCGGCTGGCCCAATATCTGTTATATATTTATTGAAGTGGTTATTTGGATTGGAGCCAGAAGTCAATGTTAATTGTATTCATGTATTGTCTGTTAAAATCTTTACTTATAAGGATAATGACTTTTATATTTTTTTAAATGAATTTACTTTTTTTTTTTCTTTACAAATAGGACTCAGGATTTGAAGACAAAAAAGCATCACATTCCAGTGGTTGATCGAACTCCTCTAGAGCCCCCACCAATAGTGGTGGTAGTAATGGGGCCACCAAAAGTCGGAAAGAGCACTTTGATCCAGTGCCTCATTCGGAACTTCACCAGGCAGAAGCTGACGGAGATCAGAGGCCCTGTAACGATTGTGTCGGGTATGTGGGTGCTACCCTATACTGACATAACAGGTGTTGTCATTTTCTAGACTGATAAATGTTAATATCGTCACTTCGTACTACCTCTCTTGTAGTTTTACGAAGTTAGCTGTACCTTCAGAAAAAGGTAGATTCCTAGAGCTAATAATGAAGTAGCTGTATACCTTGTTTTGACTGCTGTAAGAATTTGCCAGATATGTTCCTCTGAAAGGCTTGGTAGGCCTGGGCACGCTGGCTTCGTCATGGTGAGCACCTTATTTAACAACGAGTACCTGCTGTGAACTTATGTGTAACTTATGAAGCTACAGTCTTGTGGTAGTGAGGGAGCTCTTCTCTCTTTTTTCTGTGGGAACTTGTCTGTTCTGGGAGATGATGACCTTTCTCAATTTGAGGCAAGATAAAACAAATTCCCAAAGTGGCAGTGGTAGAACTTGAAATCTCTTATTGGAGCAGAAACATATAGTTGACCCTTGGCCTGCACTGGTCCACTAATATGTGGATTTATGCAGTTGGCTGTCTGTATCCCTGAGTTTTGCATTGACAGATTCAATCGACTGTGGGTCAAAACAGTATTTTCAATCCGCAGTTGGGAGTCTGTAGATGTGGAGGGCTGACTATATGCACTGTTTTACACTAGTTTATATAAGGAGCTTGTATACCCACAGAATTTGGCATCTGTGGGAGTCCTGGAACCCATCCCCCGTGGATACCAAGGGAAGACTGAGGTTTTGGGGGAGTCAGAAGTTATATGTGGATTTGTCACTGTGGGGAGGTTGGCGCCCCAACCCCTCATTGTTCAAGGGTCAACTGTTGTTGGATTCAGACTTTTCTTTGTCTTTAAGGCATTTCTATCATGGTGAATAATTTCCTTTAACTTATTTTAGAAATAATGAGTGTTCCATGCACATTCTGTTCCATTAGGTCAGGGAATGTTTTTAGCTATAATGGGAACACTAGAAACGTTGGTAGAGAGAGAAGCATTGGGGCCGGCCGAGTGGCGCAATGGTTAAGAACTGGCTTGGGATGCCAGAGGGCCCCGGTTCGGATCCCACATATGAGGGCCAGTGACACTGCCCTCTACAGCTAAGATGCTGAATAACAGCTCAACCTGGAGCTGGGCTGCTGTGAGTCGCTGGCGATGGCGTAGGCTGCAGCCCCTGTAGCAGTGGGTTGCCATGGGCTACCGTGTGCAGCCAGCAGCCGCAGTGAGCGGCCGTCCAGAAGCCGGCGACTGATGCCTCGCCCGGGAAGAGCGCAATGATGGTGCCAACTTGGGTCAGTGAAGCAATGTCCTCCACAACTAGACTGAAGAACAAAACAACAGCAACTTGTCTGTTCCCCTTCCCCCAATTCCCCAGCACTGTTCCCATCCCCCCAATTCCTCAATAAAAAATCTTTAAAAAAAAAAAAAAGAGAGAAGCATTGGCCCACCTCTGAACAGCAGGATTAGGGTCATCATGAAACCTACTTGTCTGCCTATTCTAGTCAGAATTTTATCTGAGCACTTTATTCATATGAGTAGACTTTTGGTGATATTTTAAAATTAAAGAACATACCAAAAGAAAACCAAGAAGGAATATATTTTACTTGATCTGTTTTCTGCTATAAAAATGAACTTCTGGCATAGTCTTGTAAGTGTATATAGTGCTTTACTGGATGCAATTAAAAATGATAATTATAGTTAATGGATATATTTTTTCAAGATTTTTTAAAAAATAAAATGTTTGTCTTTTCAATTATAGGTAAAAAGCGCAGACTTACCATTATTGAATGTGGGTGCGACATTAACATGATGATTGATCTGGCTAAAGTAGCAGATTTGGTAAGTCAGTGGGGGCAGTGTGGGTTTCTGATGGGGACTTAACAGCATTGTGATAGGTTATTTATCTCATGTTGAAGGGAAGAAAGGTTTATGGTTATTAAAGGCATGGTGAGTATCATCATGGATGTAATAGATGTATTTGAATTGATGATTATGGTAATAATAATTATTGTTATAATAAAAATGAAATGTGCACAATAAAATGTATTCTGAAATCTAAAAGCAAGTACTACTTTTTGGACCCTCACTGGGCACTGTCCTAACAGCTCTCTCTATATTGAGCCCATCTAATCCCCTAGGGCCTTAAAGGTAGGTGGGTATTATTTCCAGTTTGCATATGATGAAAGCAAGGCTCCCAGAAGGTTAATAATTTGTCTGAGGATGGGAACTCTGCTCCTGATGGTGCGAGATCCTGTTTTAAATGATTATGACAAAATAAATACATGGATTGCCCTTGAGAAGTTATCAGAGATTATAATAAAAAAATCTACACAGTACTTAGCATATGGAAATTGTGCAGCCTCGATTGCTTTTACAGAAATGATACTTTTCACTAATTATTTTTTAAACATGCAAAAATAAAGCTAAAAAAAAAATTAAGCCATATTGATTAGGAAGTGTGGATAACAGATAGTTGTTGTTTTTTTGTTTTTGATTCAACACTTTCTGGATTGCTGTTTGGTGACAGAGCTATAGTTCCTGTCCTTTGACCCAGGGACTCTCCTAAAGTATAAAAAGTAATTTAGCATAGATGTTATGGTTATGACATTTTAATATCAGAAAACTAAATATTATTCAAATTTTGAACATGTAACGCTACCATTAATGAAAATAAGTGTGTCATTGTCAACACAAAATAGTATAAACTTATTAAATCTTGTATACTTGACATGATTGAAATAGGTTAGCACGTGAGTCATTAGTTTCTCTTTTATGTAAAATATACCAAGTCCCTAATTTTAAAAGCATACACATATTAAGAAAGATGCCTTTCACATCTTTTCAAGGTTTAAAAAGGAACACATGCCTTTGGTAAAATATTCAAAATGTACTACAAGGTACATACAATGGCATGTTTTCCCTTTTTTTTTGCTCTGACCCCTAATCTCTCAGTTCCCCTCAAAGCAGTAACTTTCCAGATACGTCTAAATACACATGCAACCCTTTTAAAGCACATACTGTGTATTATACACTGTTTTGTGCTTTGCTTTTTTTTCATTTAATACGTCTTGGAGGTATGTAATAAGTACTATAGCACAGCCTTATTCTTTTTAAGTATTTCCTTGTGTGTACCTTAATTTATTTAGCTTGGCTTATGTTGATTGCTCTGCTCTGGGTTGCTATAAAGCCTCCAGGTCACAGCAAAGCATTCATAATACATGGATTTGTGTGTGTGTGCACATGTGTGTGCACTGAAGGATTAATATAGCCTTCATTTAGTTTTAGTTGATGCAAATTGTCAGTTAGGGGACCTTTGCCGTCTATTCTGATCCTACAACTGATTGCTTGCCCCTTGGCACTCCATGGTGTCCAATGGGGTATAGGGCTGTTTCGCAACCAGCCCACACACTTCAGCCTGTCCTAGGGCTGGACAGCCCTGTGTGTGGTGCGGCCTGTGCTTGGCAGCAACAGCCATGCCTTTCCACAGTGCTCGGTGGGCCACCTTCATGGATTTTGTGGGTCAGGATTATGAATATTCTGTAATTTAATCAAAAAGATGTTTTTCTGGGTTTTTTAAACTATTTTTAATTAGCTACAGAAAGGTGAGACCAGAGATGTCTGTACTATCTTAAAACTAAAAATCTCCAGGAATCAACTCTGAAATTATTTTGTGTATTTGAAGAGTCGTAAATTTTAAAAATTGATCTTACCTGCCTCTGTTTTCTTACAGATTACCATTATAACTTCACTGTCTTTTAACTCAATTTTAAACTAGTAGTTTCTTTTTTTTAGTTTCTGGGTAATTATATTTTACAAATTAGCATAAGATAGGACATAAGATAGAGCTTTCCTACTTCTTGCTTCCCAGCAAAAAAACTTTTTGAGAAGATTGAAACAAAAACGTTTGGTTTTTCTGTACATTTTTTGTATTTTTTATTTCTTACCACTTCCTCCCATTTTTTGGATGTCAGCGAGCTCTTATTTTGCTTAAAAACACCTTCCCAAAAACTTAATTTCTTGAAGTGAGGACTTCTCAGGTAAGGGCCAAATTAGACCCAGCGTTTTCTGAGTTATTTCTCATACTCCACATTCTTGAAATGGAAGTTTATATCATGGTAGACATTTTCTCATGGCTGCATTTTAAGAGCAAATCAAAGGGTGATTTTTCTTCTGTGTCATGGTAATTGCTAACTAATCATTTGATTTAGTCTAGAGCAGGAGTTGGCACTTTTTTCTGTAAAGAGCCAGATTGTAAATATTTTAGGCTTTGTGGGTTATAGTTTCTGTTCCAACTACTTAATTTTGCAGTTGTAGCTTCAAAGCAGACGTTGATAATACGTAAAGAAATTAACATGGCTTTGTTCCACTATAACTTGAGTCAGCTTTGGCCCACCCACTATGGTTTGCTGATGATTTGTTTTGGGTAGTTTCCTTGAGAAATTGTGTCTTCTGCTTTTAGGTTCTGATGCTTATAGATGCCAGCTTCGGGTTTGAAATGGAAACATTTGAGTTTCTAAACATCTGTCAAGTACATGGCTTTCCTAAAATTATGGGCGTTCTCACTCACCTAGATTCCTTCAAGTATAATAAGCAACTGAAGAAGACAAAGAAGCGATTAAAACACAGGTTCTGGACAGAAGTCTACCCGGTAGGAAGAGAATAAATTATTGAATACTAACACTGTAATCTTTTAAAAATAGATGGGATGAGTAAGAAAGATTAGCAAGCATCTCTGTAGAATTTACCCCCTGAGTTTCCTTTATATATCTGTTCATAATCCCTGGCATATTTCCCCGAGATAGTCTTTAGTCTGGATCTGTTGGTGTGTCCAATTTGTCTCTGTCTCCCCCAGCACCAGGCAGTGTCTGGCTCTAAGCGTTTTAGATTTGTGGCTTAATAGACTTCGTCTAAAGTTTCTCACAGTTACAGGCCCGTTGGTCATAATATTTTTTTCTGTGTCCAGGAGCCTCACTGCCCTCTCTGTGTAATACTCCAGACAGATGCCACTGCCTGGCTGGAGAGTGACCTTGAAACTAAATGTATTTGCAGTTCTGCCCCTATGAAGCCCTAGCAGGATGATTCCTGAAAGAAGCTAGAGAAGTTCTAGAAGCATTGTCACAGTGGTTTGCTAGAACTCTCCCTTTCTTAGGGTGCTTCCTGTTTAGAGACCTTTATTTTGGTGCAGTATTGACAAGAATTTAGTTGAAATTTGAATTTTTTTTTTTTTTTAATGCTTAGGGTGCCAAGCTGTTTTACCTTTCTGGAATGGTACATGGAGAATATCAAAACCAAGAAATTCACAATCTGGGCCGTTTTATTACAGTTATGAAGTTTAGACCTCTTACATGGCAAACCTCTCACCCTTATATCCTGGCAGACAGGTAAAAAGTGAATGTACACTTTTTCTTTCTTGCCCATCTATTTCAAAGCTAAGAAGGTTAAAAAAACAGTAATAGAGCTTCTTTTGTTTATTTTTGAATAGTGGGGGGAGAAAGGTGGTTGATGGTGAATACGTACTGTTTTGTATCATTGCTTAAAGAAGCTGTGTTGTGGAAATACAGTACGAACTGTCCAGAGACATGTGAGGACTTGGAAGCATTCACGGCTCGGATGTGGCCCCATCCTGCTTTTCCAACCTTAAACTGGACCATGGTGCTCCAGTCCCGCCAATGTGTCTGTCTTGTGCTTTTCTTCCTTTGTGCTTTCTTTCATATTGTTTTCTCATCTGGAAGACCCTCTTTCCACCTGCCAGAACTCAAGCCACACTGAAAAAACCCATATCAAAGCTTAATCCTCTTCTATAAAGGGTTTTTCTGGACATGTTCTGTACTTTTCCCTGACCCAGGTGCTTGCATTTCTCATTTCTGATGTCTTACTTGTGGAATATATATCAGACAGACACTAAGAGAGTTGCAGTCATGTTTGCTCCTTTTCCTCTGGTAGGTGGTGAACTGTGCTTCCTTATTTCTATATTTTCTATAATTTTCTAAATATGCTTGGTTAACTAGCGAATGTAATAATTATTGAGATGTGAAGGGAGGTACAGGAACTTTGGCATTCATTTCTGCCATATGATTGGGTTTTATTTTTTTTTAGGATGGAAGATTTGACAAACCCAGAAGATATCCGAACAAATACCAAGTGCGATCGAAGAGTGTCTTTTTATGGTTATTTAAGAGGAGCACACTTGAAAAATAAAAGCCAGATTCACATGCCAGGTATCCTTTTGTTGTAAACTGTATTTGTACAAGTCTTGGGAAAACTGAAAAGTGGCCAAACAAGACGGGCCACCGTGCTGGGGTTTTAAGAGTAGCATAGCATTACATTGGTAGCAGAGGCATTGCTGGCCAGTCCTCCTGCTCCAGGGTGGTGTTTAGCTAGAGAGTCACAGTGCCATGTCAGATGAGGCACTTGTTGTGGGTGAAACTTCCGACGGGGCCATGTCTGTTGTCAGCTGATGCCGTACTTCTGCCTCTGTCTTCCAGGTGTAGGAGATTTTGCTGTGAGTGATGTCAGTTTCCTTCCAGACCCCTGTGCCCTTCCTCAACAACAGAAGCAGCGCTGTTTAAATGAAAAGGAGAAGCTGGTTTATGCACCACTCTCTGGAGTCGGTGGTGTGCTGTATGACAAAGATGCTGTCTATGTTGACCTTGGTGGCAGCCATGGCTTCCAGGAATCGGTGAGAAGTCACAGGAAGTAATATAGTCAGCTTTTATTTACTGAACCTTTTTATCTTTGTTCATATTTCTGAGTAAGGCCACAATGGTAATGTAAATACGCAGAACACCTAATTGCACCAAACAGAAAGTAAAAGTTATGTCCTCCATACCTTCGAGCTGCCAGGATACACAGAGATCGATCCCAGGTCTCCTAGTGCTAGCATCACAAGCACTCGGCACCTGGACTCTGTCTCTCTTTACACAAAATCGGTGTTTTCTAGCTCTCTGGTCTTTTTCTTTTTTTTCTGTTTCTCTCTAAACATATGCATAATTTTTTAGGTTATATTATACATGTGTAGATTATTATATATTATGTATTACTATACATGTGGTATTTGTGTGTGTGAGAGAGAAGTAGTATTGGTTACATGAGATCCAACTATAAATGCTTCTGCAACTTGTGGGGGCATCTAAGAAGCTATGGTTGCATTGCCCCCTGTTAGTATTTGTGGAGCTGCTTCTGTCCATATGCAGCTGTGTACTACTTCATTATGTGGACAAATCATTTACTGAGCAACCTTTGGAGCACTGAGGAGCTCACCCGTTTCCCCTGGTCTGAACAGTGCTGCAGCGAGCACCCTCCCACATGTAGCTTTGCTCATTGGGTGGGATCTTTCTATGCAGTTAATTCCTTGAAATGAAATTTTTGGATCAAAAAGTATCAAACTTTTTAAAAATGAACTCTAGATTTTTATTTCTTTTACTGTTCTGAAATGGGATATTATTGGGCTAAGTGCTTTCTGTAGCTTTGGCACCTAAGGTTTTTCTAGCTAAGTATTTAGGTTATCAGATTGTATATTCCATGAACTTTGGAAAAGTTTAATGAAGACAGATAAATTTTAGGCTTTGTTGTAAGAATTTTGTTTTGTTTTTTGAAGCAGTTAGAAGGGTTCTCAGGAACTATGTTTACGGGTAATTTTGAGAAAGTAATTGAAAGCAGTGTGTCTTCAGAATCTTTGTGCACCCCTCACTTTCCCTTTTATGGTTCCCTTAACAGGATGAGGCTAGGCCCACTCATGAACTGGTCCAGAGTCTCATTTCCACCCATTCCACTATTGATGCCAAGATGGCTTCAAGTAGAGTGACACTTTTTTCTGATTCCAAACCACTGGGGTCAGAGGATATAGATAATCAAGGGTAAGTTTGCTATTTTTCTATTTTTAATTAAAAAATGTTGTCTGACAAGATTATATCACCCATAACTGCCATCATCACACACTTGGTGGGATTCATTCCAGGTTGTTTTGTTTTGCTTTGCTTGTATATGCTTATGTTTCTGAGGGCTCCTCACTTAGGTGACGTTACATAGAAATATTCTTGAAACAATATGCAGAATTCAGTTTTTAGCAGACTCACAGTATTTCTCAGCTATCACAAAACCTTTCCCATAGGTTGGTTGTTATTTCTTAGGAAGACATGAGGCCACTTGGCTTTCTTTTAGTAGTCAGGACAGTGGCATCTCCTGTGGGTCCGTTTCTTCTAATGTCTGGCTTATCGGAGTTATTTTCAATCTCGGTTGGGACTTCGTATGCCTTGTACCTAGTGAGTGTTTTGGTTTTGTTGTAGTGATTTATAACTACCAATAAAAATCAGTCTGAAAATGATTGAGATTATCAAGTTTATAACTTATTACAAATATATACCAGTGAAGTAAAAAAATCATCTTCTGCCCTCTAACTAGTAGATTGTATAGCATGGTAGTTGCAATAGGCGTACTAATTTGGGGAAATCCTCTCTCTAAGCCTCAATTTCCTAATATCTCATAGGAGTTTTTTTTTTTTTTAAAGATTTTTTTTGGGTAATTGGGGGGATGGGAACAGTACTGGGGAGTTAGGGGAAGGGGAACAGACAAGTTGCTGTCGTTTTGTTCTTCAGTCTAGTTGTGGAGGACACTGCTTCACTGGCCCAAGTTGGCACCATCATTGCGCTCTTCCCTGGCGAGGCAGATCAGTCGCCGGCTTCTGG
>NW_017731826.1:278236-289057 GCF_001890085.2 Hipposideros armiger
AGGGCAGTGTCACTGGCCCTCATATGTGGGATCCGAACCGGGGCCCTCTGGCATCCCAAGCCAGTTCTTAACCAACGCGCCACTCAGCTGGCCCGTGCCTTTTCTCTTTAAGTACAATTTTTAGTACTTTACTGATTGTTTTTTGGACAATTTTATATAAACGGTTACATTAAATAGCTTCATAATTTATTGCATCCCATGGTTTTAGCATCTCGATGATGATTTTTTTTTTAAGATTTTTTTATTGGGGAATTGGGGGAGGGGAACAGTCAAGTTGCTGTCTTTTTGTTCTTCAGTCTACTTGTGGAGGACATCGCTTCACTGGCTCATATTGGTATTGTGATCATTTCGCTCTTCCTGGATGAGGCAGTCGGTTGCTGGCCATTGGACGGCTGCCATGGCAGCTCACGCTGGCTGCTGGCCACTCACAGTAGCTCACGGCAGCCCACTGCAGCCCCACTGCAGCCTACGCCGTTGCCGGCGACTCACGGCAGCCCAGCTCCAGGTCAAACTGTTGTTCACCGTCTTAGCTGTAGAGGGCACAGCATCCATCTGGCCCATGTAGGATCCGAACTGGCAGCCCTGCTGCTCAGAGCTCATGCTCCCAAGCCAACTCTTAACCAATGAGCCACTTGGCTGGCCAGATGATGATCTTCTTTATTTTTTATTTTTATTAGTTTCAAGAGTACAAAACAATGTACTCCACTCACACCACTCACAAAATGAACACCTCCCTCCCCCAATCTACTACCCCTCTGACATTGTATAGAGCTGTTACTATTCTATTTACTGTGTTCCCTATGCTGTACTCCAGATCCTGTGACTATATATACATTAAGTTATAGTTGACATTCAGTATTATTTGGCTTCAGCTTCAGGTGTACAGTGCAGTGGTCAGGCATCTACACAGTCTATGAAGTGGTCTCCCTAATAAGACAAGTGCCCATCCGATACCATACCAAATCTTTACAACATTGTTGATTATATTCCCCAAACGGTCTTTCGTATCCCTATGTCAATCTTGTGGTCGATGATGATTTTTTTTATCAAGTATTGCACTGGTGATTTGAAAATGGCTGTGTTTTTAATCTGTTACTCCTTGTACATTTGTTAGCTGGCATTCTTTAACAAGGAGCTTTTACTTCCCTTGTTTGAGTATCAGTGTTGACTAATCGACTTTTTTGTTTATTCCCGTTCTTATCCCATTTCCTATCATTCTTTCTGATGCCTATGTTGTACTTTCAGTGTGTCTCCTGTGTCCTTTTGGCACATTCCTATGGTGTTTGAGCACTACTGGCTTTCTGATACAAGAGGATGTTCCAGGTTTACTTTGTACTTTCTCTGCTTTGGACCTGGAAGCAGCCATTTCTCTAATGGTCATCTATTTCAAGCTTGGAAATGATCAGTCTTCTAAAAGATTTGTTAAACATTCACTTTGTCTTTGAGTTATCTCTTTATTCTCTAAGTTCTTTTGAAGAGTGTTGTTAGGGAACTGTGCATGAGTTTGCTTATTAACTATTCCAGTATTTATTAAATCATTACTTTCTGTGCTGTCATTTAAAACTATCCCTTGGCATTTTCTGTTTCTTTGCATGTTTATTGACTTGCCATTTCTAGATTAGTGCATTGTCATACAAATTGAATTGTTTGCATTTACTTGGTAATATAGGCTGTGGATGCCAAAAGAGGAAAAGCAGGTGGATTTGAAAACTGGTCGAGTACGTCGGAAAGCCATTTTTGGAGATGCAGAAGATGAGTCTGGAGATAGTGATGTTGAAGATGATGAAGAAATGTCTGAAGGTGACAGGCTGAAAAATAGCTCTAGTGATGAGGAAACAGAGGAGGAAGGAGATGCTGAAATTCCTGGTAAGGTGTGTGTGACTGGCAGCAGTGTCAAACGGCAGAGACTTGAGGAGGTGGAAGAAGACACTGAGGTGGATTTCCCAGCGTTTGCTGACAGTGACGATGACCTTGAGAGGAGCTCCGAGGATGGAGGAGAAGCAGAGGAAGTTAATGAAAGCAGTGAAGAAGAGGAATCCAGTGTGGAAGGAGAGAGGGATGTTTTAGAAGCTAAGGCTGTAGAAGGAGGCGGCAAAGCAGGTCTTTTACAAAGTAATGGCTTGAGTGGCAGCTTGAATGTGGAGAAGACAATGAAACAAGCGACTGTCACTATTTCCAATTCAGGTCATTGCACAGCTGAAGAGGTGTTTGTGTCTGAATATGAATCTGAAGAAAGCTCCTCTTTCAATACAGAGGAGGAGGATTCAGAAAATGAAGAGGTTGTTAGGAAAAAGTTTCCAAAGCCTTTTCCAGCAGTCAGTGATCGGAAACTGGGGTCAGAGAACTTAATTGATGAGACCAGTGATGTGGAAGACTTACTCAAAGAAGAAGAAGATTACAAGGAAGAAAATAATTATTCCACAGAAACTTCAGGTATGCTTCAATTCAATTCAACTGCCATTATAAACTCGGCACTGAAAATGTTCCACAAATAGAATGTCTGTCTACATTTGGGGGGTCTGCTGTTTGGGATATTTTGTTAACTGTTCAAATATTATACCTCATAAAAGGATTTCAGGATGAATGAGCAGTGAGCTTGAAGCAGAGACAACAGATAAACTGACTTCACTAATGTCGGCATTGTCCTTTCAGGTGCCCTCAAGTGGAAGGAAGACCTTTCCAGGAAGGCAGCTGAGGCCTTTCTGAGGCAGCAACAAGCAACTCCAAATCTTCAGAAGCTCATCTATGGGACAGGTAAAAGAGCTCTGGTACCCCATCTAGAAGTATTTTAGTTCCTTAGATTATTTTCTGAAAAGGAGATGAGAAAATTGGTTGGAGGATTTGAGTGGTACTTGTGATACTCATAGATATTTCTGGCTGTTACGGTTTCTAGTCATCAGCTCATGAAGACCATAAATCGGTCATATGAGATAAATTTATGGGATTGCCATAAAACTTTTAATGAGAATACTCTCCATTATATTGTTTTGTGTCCCTTATACAAAGTCCTTCATGAGAATTTCTTGGTAGAATTTAGTGCCAGAAAAATATAAAGTGACCTTTATATTGTGGTTCCCAATTACTACATGAGTAGAGCAAAGCCAAAGGAGTATAAGTGAGCTAGGAGCATCGAATCAGGGGTGGTGAGTACTCATTTCTGTTCAGGTTTTGACTAAGTATTCTTAGTGATTAGCGACTCAACATTCTTCCAGAGAAACTCTTATAATTGAAAGCTCAGCCTGTAAATATGTCCCTTCCCTTGCTCAGTTCCCAGTATTCCCCCTCCTCAATGGACTCTTTGCGACTGCCTTGAAGGAGAGCAGAAAGTCCTCCAGACATGTTGAGCAGAAGTTTCCTGGCTTTTCTGTGGCTGATGTGCTCACGGGCAAACCATACGTACCCCAAACAGGGGTCCTCAGTCCCAGGTCCTCTAGGGTATAGATTTAATTTTCACTTTTCCATCATGATGGTGTCTTTAGTGACAGAGGATAATGAAGAAAATGGTGATACCCGGGAAGAGCTTGGAGGGTTGTTTCGTGTCAGCCAGCCTGCCAAAGAGTGTAAGCACAAGGCTGACTTTTTGGACTGCTCCAGGTTTCACGTGGAGACGCCACATGACTGGGATTTAGAGGAGGTAAGGCTGAGTATGAATAGCATGTTTGATTTATGAGAGAATTAGAGAATTGTTCTCAAAGATCATGTGATTTCAATATTGCCTATCTCTTATTAGCTTCTTACTTTAATAAGATAATGATATTTTCCCATATATTGGAGTGGATATTTTATGCATCCTTAGCAACAACATGTTCTGAGTTTAGTCAGACCCTGTGTGTGTGTTGTGGAGGAGAGGAAAATGTTCAACTTATAGTGTGGATAGTAGTGTCAATCTTTAGTTTGAAGCACTGCACGTAAGTTTTATACATTTAAAAAACTGTTTTGTAACTACGATATACCTAGTGTCCCTGAGTTAGCATTTATAATTTCTATTTGTAAACAAATCTACAGCACTGGTAAATTTTCCCTGCTCACCACTCCCCAGTCACACTCGAATTCATTCAGTTCTCAAACTTGCCAGGCTTAATCCCATTTTAGACCTCTTGCCCCTCTGTTTTCTGGATTGTCCTGCCCTTCCCTAGGCTGGCTTCTTTTGATAATTCAGTTTAGCTTAAATGTCACTCAGAGAGATCTAGTCACTATCACATTACCTATTTTAATTCACCGAGTAATACTTATGCACTTCATGAAATTTTATGTAACCATTTTTTATGGTAACATTTAATACGGATTTTGGAAGACCATATAAAACAGTTGTTTAACTTAATGGGTTACCAGGTGAGTACCCTGTACCCAACCACACATCCATCCTAGTTAGTCCGGTCCTTCCCTGCAGAAGGAACCATGACTGTTAGGTTACGGTTATTATTTTCTTCTTCATAATTTCACCCTTCAAGATTGTATCAATAAACATCATCATTTACTTTTACCAGGTTTTTGGGGATTTGTTTTTTGTTGTGCCTTTTGAATCTTTAATTATATAATCCTCTTCTCCACCCATCTTTTTTTCGTCCCTTATATTTAATTTGTTTAAGAAATCAAGTATTTGGTGTATAGAGTTTCTCATATTCTGGATTTCGTGGATTCCATTGCATCCCTTTGTGCAGACTTTGTCCTTAGTATTTCCTATAAATTGGTACAGAGCAATAACAATAGAACGCCATGATGATGGAAATGATACACTTATAACTGTTCAGTGTGGTTGCTTGTGGCTGTTGAGCACTTTAAATATGAGACAGAACTAAATTTTTAATTTAAGTTTTATTTAGTCTTAATTAATTAGAATTTAAATAATGACATGGTTATAACTACCCTGTGGACAGTACATCTAGAAGTTTGGTTCAATTTAGGTTTGATTTTTTTTTTTTTAATTTTCGGCAAGACTGCTTCCCAGGATGTGGTGGTTTTTCATTAGGGGGCACATAGAACCATCTTTTGATGTTAAAAGCTGTTGATCCTCCATGCCTAGATTCATTAACTAATAAGGATGTAAAGTGGTGATATTCTGTTCACATTTCTCTGTAGTACATATCAGCTGGCGTACTTCTGTAAAGAGAAACTTTTCCTCCTCTACTGTTTGGTTACCCAGTCCCATATAAGCAGGATAAATGCTTCTTTTTATCAGTTTCAGAATGATTATCCAAAGCCTACTCTTTTTTTTTAAGTATCATTTTGAACTCACAGATTTAAATATAGTTGAGTGTTTCTTTCCACTGCACTTGTTATCCTTATTGATGTGAGCTCAGATTTTTTCCATCTGCAGCCAGTGGGAGTCTCTTCACGTTGGTCCCTGTGTTCTTTTGACGTGATCCTAGCCATCCTTGATTGCTTTGTTGCTATCTGATAGGATAAGGTGTTCCAGTATCATGTTGTATTTCTGATGCCAGACTTGAAAGCAGCCATAAGAAGTCCTGATTTCTTTTAGTACAAAATAGTATTTCAGCCTCACAATCTAGACAAAGGAATACTCATTGCCATGGGTTGTGACCAGAGTTAGAATTCATACAGATATTTCCAGTTCAGATTCAGAACTGCAGGGTTTTTTATTTAACCTCTTTTATCTTACATTTGTAACTCTGTTTTTCCACTGGACAGTTATCCCCTAATTGAATCTAAAGATGAAGAAATTTGAAAATTTGTTTTATCTGATATATTACACATGAAACATAACATCACACATTACTATTAATATTACTGAAAACAGTTAAAGTTTTTTTCCTCATATGTTTTCCCATTTCTCTTTTCACAACTGGCGACACCATTTTACATTCCTACCAGCAGTGTGTGTAGCTTCTGATTTTTCTGCATCCTCTCCAAGACTTACTATTATCTGTTGTTTTAGTTTATTTTTTTATAGCCATCCTACGGGTGTGAAGTGGTGGTATCTCATTGTGGTTTTGATTTGCCTTTCCCTGATAGCTAATGATTGTCAGGCACCTTTTCATGTGCTTATTGGCCATTTCTATGTATTATTTGAAGATATGTCTATTCATATCATTTTCCCATTTTAAAAATTGGGTTATCTTTTTATTATTGAGTTGTAAGAGTAGTTGATATATTCAAGAAAGAAGTCCCTTATCAGGCATATGATTCACAAATATTTTCTTTCATTCTGTAGCTTGTCTTTTCTGTGCCTTTGAAGCACAACATTTTAAATTTTGATGAAGTCCCAGTCTGTATTTTTTTGTGTGTTTGATATCATATCCAGGAAACCATTGCCAAATCCAACATCATAAGATTTACTCCTATGTTTTTGTCTTAAGAGTTTTATAATTTAGCTCTTTCATTCAAGTCTTTGGTCCATTTTGAGTTAATTTCGTATTTGGTGTGAGATGAATCCAACTCCATTCTTTTGCACATGGAGATCCAGTTGTCCTAGAACTATTTGTTAAAAAGACTATTCTTTCCCCAGTTGCCTTGTCTTGGCACCCTGGGCAGAAAATCACTTGGTCATTGATACATGGGTTTATTTATGGACTCTTAATTGTATTCCATCGATCTCTATGTCTTTTTTTACGCCAGGACAACACTGTTTTGATTACCATTGCTTGGTAGCAAGTTTTGAAATTGGGAAATGTGAATCCTCTGACTTCGTTCTTCTTTTTGAAGATTGTTTTGTCTATTCTGGATCATTTGGATTTTCTGTATTTTAGGAGCAGCTTTTCCATTTCTAAAAAGAAGCCAGCTGGGATTCTGATAGGGATCAGAAGGATTGCATTGTCTGTAGGTCACATAATATTGATATCTTAACAATTTTAAGTCTTCTGATCCATTAACATGGGATCTTTCCATTTATTTATATCTTTAATGTCTTTCAAGAATGTTTTGTAGTTATCAGAGTATAAGCTTTGTACTTCTTTTGTTGAGTTTATTCCTAGCATTTTATTATTTTTGATGCTATTATAAAAGGAACTATTGTCTCAGTTTCATATTTGAATTGTTCATTGCTAGTGTATAGAAATAAAATTTATTGTTGTATATTTATCTAGTATCTTACAACCTTGCTGAACTCATTTATTAGTTCTGATAGTTTTTTGTGTGTTTTTTTAAGTTGAGCCATCCTGCCACCGGTTGGCAGCTCAGCGGCTGCTCAGCTCAGGCCAGGCATCCAACCGCTGTTGCTCAGAGCTCAAACTCTTGAGCGAGCTCTTAACCAACTGAGCCATTCGGCCGGCCCTAGTTCTGATAGTTTTTTAGTGGATTTTTTTAGGATTCACTATATACCAGATCATATCATCTGTGAATACAGATAATTTTCCTTTCTAAATTAGATGCTTTCATTTCAATTTCTTGCCTAATAGCCCTGGCTATAACATCAAGCACAATGTTGAACAGAAGTGAGAGCAAGCATCCTTGTCCTATTCCTGATCTTAAGAGAAAAGCTTTCATTCTTTCACCATTAAATATGATGCCAGCTGCGGGTTTTTTAATGGATGCCTTTTGTCATGTTGAGGAAGTTTCCTTCTATTTCTAGTTTGTTAAGTGCTTTTATCATGGAAGTTTTATTTATTTATGTATTTTATTTGTTTGGCCTTTGGTTCTCCTGAGTTGATTGTTAAGCTTCATGAAATAAGGATCTCCTGGGTATAGTTTGCTTACAGAGCTTCTAGGCATAGAGGAGGTATTTAGGAAGTGTTCAGTGAGTGAGGGCAGGCATAAAGGGGTGAGTAAATGAACAGGTGTGCTTTTGCATCCGTTGTAATCATGCTAGCCCCAAGGCTACACTTTGAGAGTGAGATTGTGTGTGAAAAACATGATTCATAATCAAAATGTGATTCAGGTGAAAGCCAGGACTTGTGTTTGATTTTTGTAAGTGTGCTTTTGAGTCCTTGGCGGTGCATGTCATGTGCTGTCTTAGGTCAGGTTCCCTAGGAAACAAGCTCGAGGTGGAGAGTTGTGTACAAGGTTTGACTCGATTTGGGCAGTGCAGCCAGCATCCGCTGCGCGTGCACAGCAGACGATCTGGCAGATCGAGACAGGGACCCCATCAGTCCTCTTCACACGACTCTGCTCATGCAAGACGTCTTGTCTTTGTCAGAATAGTATCATCGGTGAAAGGAATTAAGTTTCAAACTGCCACGAGAAGTCTGGAGTAGCAAATATTGGGTTGTCGGAAAAGTCATGACGTGTTTTTTCTGTTTTTCATTGCAAAAATGCATCATGACTTTTCTGACAACCCAACAGTAAGATCAGCTTTCTAAAAATGCTGCTGTCTAACTGCGTTGTCTTAATACTAATATGCTTTGAAAATCAGTTGAATTGATAAAGACCCATTTATGTATGAGGTCAGTGAGCTGATAGCACTCTCCCTGTCCACTGTCAATTAAGTGCTGACTTTTCTGTGTAAGGTTATGAACAGCATCAGAGATTGCTTCGTGACTGGGAAGTGGGAAGAGGATAAAGATGCAGCCAAGATCTTAGCAGAAGATGGTAAGTGAAGGGCTGTATTGTTCAGAGAAAACTGCCTTCTCTATACTTTATTTTCTTCCACATCTTTGATAGTCGAAAATAATAGCCAATTGTGAAATGTGTTGGGCTACTCTGATAGGAGTTATGGGTAATATTCTGGTTCTTCTTTCATGGTGATCTTATTATCCCCCCTTGGTTAACTGACTTATTAGATACGGACCTTGAAGAAAAGTGGGAAGTTTTCCATGAATTATATCATGTATTTGTTAAAAATAGATTTTTTGTGTGAAAAATGTACTCAAATAACATATTTTTCTTTAAATGATAAAGGTAGTATGCATTGTAGAACATTTAGAATAAAAAGTTACTGTAATACCATAACCTCTACTTTTGTTAACCTTTTGAGGTATTTCCTTCCTGTCATTTAAAAATTTTATACATATGTATATATAAACTTTTCTAGTTATCATATTTTATGTAAATTGTGTCATTAAATTTTTTAAAGATTTCCTGTTTATGACTTAAGTATTTTATCATATTAAAATTCAATTTATAGTTTTATTGTTTGACATATAAGCAATTTACTTTGTCCATATTATAAATAACTGCACTGGACCTCCTTGAATAACTCTTGGATCACATTTTTTATTTTCATAAGATAAATTCATAAAAGAATTTATGGGCCACAGTTACCAAGAGGTTTTTCAGAAAGTCGTTCTAATTATGTGGCCCTGAGCAGTGCATCTTGGTCCTTATCAATTTGTTGCTTTCATTCAGTATTTAGTGCTGCCCATAAAAAATGTTTTTTTTTTCCATTTCAATATATGAAATGGTTTCTTGTATTTGCAACTGACATTTTTTGATTATATGTGAGAATATTTAAGATGTGTTGGCTATGGCATTTCTTTGGTGAATTCTTTGTGTCCTTTGCCCATTTTTCTGATGGTATGTTAATGTGTTTTTTATTGATTTGTAAAGTTACTCTCTAAAGGACATTTATCCTTCATTTGTTTCATGTGTTTTCCTGCTTTTTATCATTTAATTTAAAGTTTTGTTTGGTATTACATGAACCATACATTTAAAAATATTGTGTAGTTAGATCTATCAATCTTTTTGGTGAGATTTACTTTTATTTTTTCCATAGACATTTTCTTTTGCATCACTGCAAGAACTTGGGCATTTTTATAGGTTTCCATTACTAAAAATCACATATCCCAAAATGACAGCACTTTCAAATCTAGAGTTTATTACAGGAAAAGGATGTAATATAGCAGCATCAGTACAGGCTGCCTACACAGCCCAGGGTCTGCAGAGGCCCTGAAGAAGGCTGTAGCCTTCTTCCCCCATGAGGGCCGTTGGCAGGACTCACTTCCATTGAACACCAGGGAACCAGCAAGCCCAACAGTCCTGCCCAGTGTTCACGTGTTGCTTCTTTCAGAGGCATACTCCTGCTACTGCAGAGGCCTTTCGTCTCACCTCCTTCATCTCATTATCAATAAGCAGTGCTAACAAGCTCCTAGAACAAACGGCCCTCAAACTCCCTGAACCCATGGTTCTACAGTAACGCTGTTGATCAGTCTGATCCGTGTGTTGACCAAGGGTGCTTGTCTTGAGGGAGCTTTAGCCAAAGAGCTCAGGCCAACTCCAGGCCCTTGAATGAACCCTCACAGCAGTTACTGAAGCACTTAAATCTTGTATGACGAGCCCTAGAATCATTTTTAATCTTTGATTTAGTACATTTAACTTGATCCCATCTGGAACTTCAGTAAGAATCAACTTCATTTTATTTGCAGATCATCATTTTTCTATCACTGTTGGTTTGGTAATGTTGGTTTATGATGCATTCTTACCATATGTGTGCACCTATAGATGTGTACATATATCAAGGGTCAGTTATAAGGTCATCTCTGCGCTATTGGGTGATTCGTTTTTTGTGTTTTTTTTTAAGAAATTTTATTGGGGAACAGTGTGTTTTTCCAGGACCCATCAGCTCCAAGTAAAGTAGTTGTTTCAATCTAGTTGGGGAGGGCGTTTTTCCAGGATCCATCAGCTCCAAGTCAAGTAGCTGTTTCAATCTAGTTGTGGAGGGTGCAGCTCAGTGGCCCATGCGGGGATCAAACTGGCAACCTTGGTGTTATGAGCCTGCGCTAACCACCTGAGCTAACCAGCCGCCCCTGGGTGATTCTTATCTTGATTCTCATGCTACTATCATAGTATTTTCTCTGTTAATTCTTTTTTTTTTCTTTTAATTATTTTTTATTATTAAATACACATTTTTTAGAATTAGTTTCAGCTGTACAACACAGTGCAATAGTTATACTTTTTACCCCTTGAAGTGACAACCCCTCTCCCCCAATC
>NW_017731826.1:289216-290777 GCF_001890085.2 Hipposideros armiger
CATCCATGATGCGGTCTCCCTAGCAAGACATGTGACCACCTGACACCCCAGAAAATATTCACAACACCATCAATTACATTCCTCGAACTGTCTTCCACGTCCCTGTGGCAACACTGCAGCTACGTATTTATGCTGTCCAACCCCCTTCCCCTCTCCCCATCCCCACCCCCTCCCAACCAACAGCCATCAGTTGCTCCTCCATATCTCCGATCTCTGTTAATTCTTTATGATACCTTTTGAAATCTAAGGCAACTCCCCACCTTAGATTCTTAATTTCCTTGACATTCACAACTGTTCTTTTAGATTAACTTCTATTTAATTTTTATATTTTTGTTTAAATAATGAAAGTAACAGCAACATTTGCAGATTATGCAAACACAAAAACTTTAAATATAGGAACATAGAAATGACAGAATTGCTGAGTCCTCCTTCCCTGCCAGTCCCAGCTTGTGGGAGGTGTAGTCACTGTTAAGAGCGTGGTATCATTTTTGTTTCAATGAAAATGCTATTTAACCTAACATGTTCTACAGCATGCTTGTTTTAGTTGAGTATATGTGACATAGACATCTTGTGTGTCATGTATTTGGAACAACATTCCTTTTAATGGCTGTATGTTGTGTGGATGTGCCATCACTTAGGGAACATAGACTATCATTCAATTTTTGTTCATTTTTTTATTCTTACAAATAAAGTCACAGTGAACATCCTTATATTTTGTGGGAATATTTCTGTAGAGCAGATTTTGAAATAGAATTACTTTGTCAGAGTATATACATTTTAATTCTGAACTTAATTGCCCTAGACAAATGTCCTGAATTTTATAGACCTATTTATGACAGTATATAAGAGCAGTTTTTCCTATATTTTGACCAAAACTGGATATTATCACTTGTTTTTAGTTTTGATAGTTCATAGGTCAGCAGTTGTCCATCCAAATTAACTTTGAAAACCACTTTGATAAATTATAAAATATATTTTGTTTTTAATTGGTATTCCATTCAACTGAAAAATTGCTCCAGGCATAATTGAAATTTTATACAGTATTCAGCTGTCTCCAGGAACACATTCTACCTCTGTTTAAATCTTTTCTGTCTCTAATTACAGTTTTGTGCATCACCATATATTTCTTATTGTTATTCCTAGGAATTTTATATTTTTAATTAATTTTTAATGCCTTTTTGTCATCTCTTGAGTTACTGTGTTTTTTCCTTATTAGACTTGTTGATGTAATTTGTTATACTAATAGACCTCCCACCCAAAATTTGGTTTGGATATTGAGACAGATGACAGCACACATGCATCAAGAAGATGTGGATTCACATAATGAGGCTTTGTTTAAGTCTGATATTTTAATATTTTTTGTTAGTTTACTCTGGTTCTGGTTCTTCTGTTTTTTCTTCTGGTTCCCTTTCTTTCTATCTTGTTTGTTTACAGTGTTGTTGTTTTTTAAGATTTTTATTGGAGAATTGGGGGGATGGGAACAGCGCTGGGGAATTGGGGGAAGGGGAACAGACAAGTTGCTGTCGTTTTGTTCTTCAGTCTAGTTGTGGAGGACGTTGCT
>NW_017731826.1:291907-301278 GCF_001890085.2 Hipposideros armiger
TCTTTCTTTCTTTCTTTCTTTCTTTCTTTCTTTCTTTCTTTCTTTCTTTCTTTCTTTCTTTCTTCCTTTCTTTTCTGTTAGTGTATTTTTCAATTCTGTTATTTCCTTTGGTTCTTCAATTTCTTTCCTGAGGTTTTCAGTTTTTTGGTTGTTGCCATAGGGTTTGCATTTACTTGCTGAAGTATTTTTATAATAGCTGCTTAAGGTACTAGTCAGATAGTTCCAATGGCTGGCTCATTTTCATGTTGGTGTCAATCAGTTGTCTGTTCACATTCAAATTACTACAGTTTTCCTGGTTGTGCATGTGACAGGTGATTTTCTGTTGTATCCTATACATTTTGTTTATTATGTTAGGATACTCTCAGCCCTGTGTAATTTTTTACATTTTAGCAGGCATCATCCTATTTAAGTTGTGTGCAGGTCCTGGCCTACTTTGTGGGCTGGGGTTCCAATGACAATTGAATTTGAGAGCCTTTGCAGTGCTGTGCTGGTCTGCTTCATTTATCTGGTACCACCGGTCCCCTGAGGGAACAGAGGAGCTTCCCCAGCCTGGGCCATCTGATACGGGTAGGTGAGGGAAGATTGCCTTGGCTTATGTAGCCAGCTTGCTTCTTGTGGGGGATCTCCTTTGCTGGTCCCAGATACACATTGTTTTAGGTGGAGGAAGAGAGTCTCATGGCTGGTAGAATCCCCCCTTGCCGATAACCCTTGGTCACCTGGTACGTATATCTTGGTGAAGGAAAGGACATTGAGGTTCCTTAGGGAAGGTGAGCACTTTTCCTCATCGCTTATTGTCACGAGGTTCCTGATCCATGTTTTTTGCCACTGCTGCTCAGGGTACCTGGTGTTGCTGGTGAAGTCAGTTTGATCTGGGAGGAAGGATGAGCCTATCTGGGCTTCCCTCTATTGCTAGCTTTTGGGTTGGGAACACTGACTTGGAGTCGCCTTTCTGTAGGGTGTGGTATAGTGAGACAGTGGCCACTATGTCATTTCTCTAGTGCTGGGGACCATTGCCAACCCATCTTTTTCTTTCCACCTTTCAGAGTTCACTTTTGGTTGTCTCTTGGGCTCTTGTGTTATTTCTGGAGTTGATAGTTATACGTAGTTGATAGCAACAAAGGAAATGTGTATATATCCTCTCTTCCAGATCAGAAATCCTTGGTGGTTATTTCTCTTGTAACTGTGTCAAAGGCAGGGTTGGTGTCTTCCTGATACTGAGTCTTCCTTTCCTAACACACGGCAGTCTTCATCTGTTCAGCAGGTGATATTAATAATGCCTCCTTCATTGGGCCATGCTGAGGAACATAGCATACATAGGTAAGGCAGGTAAAGCACTGAAAAGTGTTCACTAGTGTTATTCCCTGGGTCCTTGGTACCATATTAAAGCTCTTACAGTTTTTAGAATAAAGATCCAGCACATTTCATATTCATTCCTAAGTATGTTATCCCTTTTTGTTTTTATTACAATGAAATCTTCCCATCTTTTATATATTCCTTGGCTCTTTGGTTCTTGGCTCTTTCTTATGTGAAAATGTTTTAATACCCTTCTAAAGTTGTCTCCCAGAGGAGTTTGAACTGGTCTATTTCTGTTAAGGGTAAGACCCATAACTAAATTTAGAGCTCCAAAACTGAATGAATGAATGAGCAAGCTCTTCATGTGGGCTTAGCACTATTTTATGTAATCTAAATGATATCTTTTATGTAATCTTAAGGTTTTCCCTAGGTATGTCACATGGTTATGTTGTGTTGATCTTACTGTTGAGACTCTTTTTCAAATGTGCTATTATTATCTAAGTGGCTTCTCAAGTTACTTTTTTTTCATTTTTTTAATATTAGTTTCAGGTGTAAAAAACAACATAATGATTAGACATTTACACCCCTCACAAAGTGATCGCCCCCCCCAAGTGTACTACCCCTCTGACATCATACATAGCTATTACATTACCGTTGCCTATATTCTCTATGCTGTATTTTACATCTGTGACCATATATACAGAGGGTGCCAAAAAATGTATACACATTGTAAGAAAGGAAAACTATATTAAAATTGTAATAATATATACCGATAACAAAAGATGAATACAAGTCACGCTTGACTTCTGCAATTACAAGAGTGCTCAAAGTGGTTATCATCAGTGTCCAGACACTTCTGATTATAGTGAACTACTGCTTGAGCAACATTGACCAAAGTGTCCACTTGTATACATTTTTTTTGGCACCCCTGGTATTTAATTATAGTTGACATTCAATATTGTTCAACTTCAGCTTCAGGTGTACAACGCAGTGGTCAGGCATCTACAGTCTATGAAGTGATCCCCCTGATAAGTCCAGTGCCCATCTCACACCCTACATAGTCTTTGCAACATTATTGATTCTATTCCCCATACTGTATTTCATATCCCTGTGACTATTTTATGACTACCAATTTATACTTCCTAATCCCTTCACCTTCTTCCCATCCCCACCTCCCTCCTATCGTTACTCTTTGAACTGTTGTTTTAGGGTCTCACCTGCAGGGCCATGCAAGCCTTCTCTGTGCATCCCTGCCTAATCCCTATTACCTACACTGGGAACATGGCTCTTGGCTATGTGGGATGTCAAAGTGAAGTATGGAAATGTGGACTGGGTGTGTTTACTTAACCTAAACAGATGATGATATAATGTAATAAAAAGAGAAGTCTATGCAAGGGCAGGATGTGTAGCAAGAGGAACAGTAAAAATGAAGTTAGGGAAGCAGAATGCACTGTACCCGGTGCTGGGTGGTACTAGAGTGTCACATGCAGACCCTACTCACAGAGCAGCCATGTGGGTGTTCTTTTTCCAGATGAGCTCTATGGAGACTTTGAAGACCTGGAAACAGGGGACGTGCACAAGGGAAAACCAGGCATGGGCACTCAGGTATGACTTTGGCCTGGCCTGCTGCCAGCCACGGGTCCTTGATCTGAATAGAGTCTATTTTGAGAAATTCATATCTTGTTTATCTGTAAACAATGGAGGGTGGGGACAGACCAGAGGTTCTTGGTTTATTTGTTACTGATCTTTTGGTTAATACCTATTACCTCTTATTGTCACGATTCTTCAGTTACTGAAAGTTTTAGCTCCTGAGTCACTGTCTTCCTCTTCACCATTCCTGCTGCCATCATTCTCCTCTTCTTAAATTTAGGTGCCATTTGGAAAAACTTATTCCCAGTTCGCCTTAAGATTTCCTTAGAACAGTATCTGGGTTGGGGACATTTGCTGTTATTTACTTTTTGGCATCCCAGACAGATTAAGGAATGGCAGTTAATTGTAATGCAGATGTCTAAATGTCTCTTATAGCAATGCATGTTATTTAGAGCTGAAGACTGTGTTTTGTTTTATTTTCATGATCATAACTAAGCTTTCTGAAGCTCAAGTAGAACTTTTAAAATCTGCCTTAAGTTTAAAAAAAGAGATCTCCACAAACTTTTACAAAATTTTCTTTTCTGGAAATTTAAGGTTGAAGATGTAGAGGAAGAAATTAAGGAGGAAATTGACCCAGAGGAAAGTGCCAAGAAAAAACATTTGGATAAGAAGAGAAAATTGAAGGAGATGTTTGATGCAGAATATGATGAAGGAGAAAGCACGTACTTTGATGATCTTAAAGGAGAAATGCAGAAACAAGCACAGGTAAGAAATCAGATCTGTCACCCTCATTCCAAGGCTGTAATTCAGTGTTGTGGATTCCTGACTTTCTTCAGATCTCTGCTGCCTGACCTGCTTCTGTGCCTCTCACTCAGACCCTATGTCGAGATGCAGTGATTGTTTACTCATGCAGCCACCAGCTTGTTTCTTCAGCCAGAAACTCACCAGAAAGACCCAAGCATTAAGTGCTGAGGAAACAGAAATGGCTGAGAACTGCTGCCTCTTTTGAGAATCTTACAGTATAGTGACTTGAGGCAGTATGTTTATTTAAATGCCAGCATTGCCTTAGCCTTCTGATACCTGCACCCTGGAACCGCAATTAAATCATTTGAATGAGCAGGTGATTCTAGGTCTGTGTAGCATCTGTACACACCAGTGCTCTTCAGGAAAGATGTTCTGAAAACTCACTTTGGTCAGAGTTCAGGGAATATTTCGAGTTGAGGGCAGATGTGGAGAAAAAGGGTGCATGTGGAATGTTGAAAGGGAGAGAGTCTAGTCTGAGCAGGGTAGTGCACTCACTCTGAAAGATACACAGAGATGCATGTGCAGGTGATGGTGAGTGTGTGGGTTGTGCTTTGACAAGTGGGACACCAGGAAGTTCTGTAAGCTGGACCATACTCAGTATGCCTTGTGCAAGATGAGTATGTGATCTGTGAAAATGTGGTCCACAGGCTCTGCTCAACCTACGCCTTCTTTGAGTCAGAGAAGCATTTCCTGGTTAGTCATTAACAGTGATTCTGAGTCTGTGCTGACCTTTGGCAGAAGCAGCCAGGAAAGTAAAGCTAGTTCTGAAGCCTTTTTTTTTTTTTTTAAGATTTTATTGGGGAATTGGGGGGAAGGAACAGCGTTGGGGAATAGGAGAAGGGGAACAGATAAGTTGCTGTCCTTTTGTTTTTCAGTCTAGTTGTGGAGGAGGTCACTTTACTGGCTCATGTTGGTATTCTGATCATTGTGCTCTTCCCCGCTGAGGCAGATTGGTTGCTGGCCATTGGACAGCCGCTCACGGCAGCTCACGGCAACTGGCGCCGGCTGCCGGCCACTCATGCTGGCTGCCAGCCACTCACGGTAGCTTACGGCAACCCACTGCAGTCCCACTGCAGCCTACGCTGTCATGGGCAACTCACGGCAGCCCAGCTCCAGGTCGAGCTGTTGTTCACCATCTTAGCTGTAGAGGGCGCAGCGTCACTGGTGGGATCTGAACCCGCGGCCCTGCTGCTAAGAGCTCGCGCTCCCAAGCCAACTCTTAACCAACGAGCCACTCGGCCAGCCCCATAGTTCTGAAGCCTTTGCTTTAGGCATTTACAATGTACAATAAAACCACCTAGAACCTGTGGGCCATCGTAAAGGGCTTTGACTTTTCACTCTGAATGAAATGGAAGTCCATCTGAGCAGAGGAGAGACAGAAGTGTGACCTAATTATCTCTGAGAGCAGCTCTCTGGCAGAGTCCAGCAAGATTAAGGGAACTCACCCTGGGGGTGGGAAGGCTTGTGGCAGTGGAGGTGGAAGGGCCAAGTTCTGGGTGTACTTTATTTAAAAGGCAGACCAATGGGATTTCCTGGTGGGTTGAATGTGGAGTACGTGAGAGAAAGTCAGGATGACTTACTAGAAGAACTGGGTTGTCATGAGTAAGACAGAAAGCCTTCTAGCTGGTGTAGGTTTGTCCAGGAAGATGAAGTTTAGGTCTCTTAGGTTTGAATTATCTTTCAGACAAGTAGGGTGTCAAGTAGGCAGTGAGGAGTTATGGAGAGAGGTGGGGGCCAAGGACTTAGATGTGCAGTTCTCAGCGGCTAGAGGCTGACTGACGCTGTGGCATGGATGGGGTGACCTGGGAACGGGCACAGACAGGAGAGGGGAGGACCAGGACTGACACTGGGTCCTCCTGTGTAGGAGGCTGGCAGCAAGGCAGACACAGCAGTGGGGGCTGAGTAGAGCTCAGGAGACTGAAGAAATCTAAGAGAATATGAGGTGTGCCGGAGGCTATTACAGACGGAAGTAATTAATTGTTTTAAATCGTGCAACGTATTTACAATTAAGACAGAATTGACTACTGGATTAGAAACGTGGAGGCCTTTGAATGACTTTGGCAAGCAATTTTATGGAGTGTGGGTTAATGACCAGTTTTAAGAAATTTAAGAGAATGGGAGCAGAGGAACTGCAAACTGCAATTATAGACAATTTCTGTGGCATTTTTCTTCAGAGAGAAGCAGAGAAATGGGGGGACTAGTTGGAGGAAGTGGAGTCAAAAGGTTTTAAGATGAAAGGAATAATAGGCAAGATATGTTGAAATAAAGTCCAAGAGTGGATGATATCTATCTGATGTGCAAGTGAAGCTTGATATTAAATGGAGGCGTTGATAAATAATCTATAAGAGCCACCAGTAGAATGTGATAAGAGCAATGTGTATCTGTGCTGTACCGTATTGTAGCCACTAGCCACGTGTTGACACTGACCACTTGAAATGTGGCTAATGTGACTAAGGAACTGAATTTTTTTATTTTTTACTTAATTTTAATTAATTTCGACTTAAAAAGTCATGTGTGGCTACCATATTGAACAATGTAGAGCTATACTGAAAGGCTAGATATGGGTGTAAACGCTGGTAGAGGGGTTGGCTGTGGCAGTTCTTTTAGATGGCTCAGTTTAGATGGCTTAGTGAATTAGGAGACAGTCAACAGCTAAGAGTGAGAATGTAGGTACTGGGGTTTTTGAAGAAAGGAGAGAAAATGAAGTAATTGTTTGGAGAGTAAGAAAAGAATGTGTGGACTGGGGAGGTGGAGGGTGGTTGCTGATGGCATTAAGGGCTCGTTTCAGAGTTGTTCACATTTGCTGTACCTTGGAACAACCAAGAAGAAAATTGTTGGGACATATCCAGAACAAATTTTGAAGATAAAATGTATATTATTTATAATTAGGTTAAAGCCTAAGTAATTCTGTTCATGGGTCCTTTATTTAGAAATTGCTCATTTTTTTAAATGTCAAACATTTAATGTCTTACATTTATCAATGATAACAGCATTTTGGGTTTTTATTGTTTTTATTTTTCCCCCTCTCATATATAGCTTAACCAGGCAGAGTTTGAAGATCAAGATGATGAAGCCAGAGTTCAATATGAGGGCTTTCGACCTGGGATGTATGTCCGAATTGAGATAGAGAATGTCCCTTGTGAATTCGTGCTTAACTTTGACCCCCATTACCCAATTATTGTGGGTGGTTTGGGCAGTAGTGAGGGCAACGTTGGATATGTACAGGTAGGTACCCTTGCTTTGTACTCAACAATTAGTTGGGCTTTTGGACATAACTTCCACCAATAATCTTACTGAAATCTCTTCCCACCTCAGGTGCGTCTGAAGAAACATCGTTGGTATAAGAAAATCCTCAAGTCCCGTGATCCAATCATTTTTTCTGTAGGATGGAGGAGGTTTCAGACTATCCCACTCTATTATATTGAAGACCACAATGGAAGACAAAGGCTTCTAAAATATACCCCACAGCACATGCATTGTGGAGCAAACTTTTGGGGTAAAAGTGACTCAGATAATTTGGTTTTAGGTTAATTAAAACCTTTTAGGCTTTATCATTATAGTTTTGTCTTTTTCATGAAATCCTAATTTGTAAGATTTTTCTTTCTCTTTTGGATTGGAGTATGTATGTAAAACAGATTTCAAATTTTGTGGTTCATTATATATTTTTTTCTGTTTTATTTAAGGTCCTATCACTCCACAAGGAACTGGGTTCTTGGCAGTACAGTCTGTCAGTGGCATAATGGTAAATATCTTAGATGTTTTATTTTACAGCCTGTGTTTGAGAAATATATCTTGAATATGGAATAAGTACCTGCAACTTTAAGTTGACAATTAATCCTTTTGAGTATATATAGCTAATTTCTTTGCTTTTCATTTTTCTACATCTCTTTAAGTAGGTTGTGGGAGTAGAGGGAGGTAGAAGCAGAATTGTGGTGGTACTGATGACATTTAATATTTTAAGGTACTTTTTGGACTTATTTTTCTAAATATATTTAAACAGTGCTTGCCATGTTCTAACTACTGTACCAGGTTCTGGGGGTGTATCGGACACCATCTGGACATGCAGTCAGCCCTGTGATGTCAGGTTAGCAAAGTGTGTTCACACAGCTTTGATCTGATTAACCAGAGCAGGTTTTATGGGCCCCATTTCACAGAAAAGAAACAGAATAACGAGCAGATGGAATCCACCCTGGAGGTCCAAAATTACATTTCTTAAATATTATAATCAAATTTTCATTGTCCTTTTCATTCCAAATAGGTCATTGTTTGAAATTATGTTACTATGAAGTCACCCTCAGGAAAATACTGAAGACCTCGTCACTAGTTGGGCTTATGTATACTATAGTTTCACATTACTTTTGTTAAAATACTGTTTTGCATGTTCAGATATTCTTTCTTGTTCTTTGATAGCTGATTGTAAGTGAAATGTACTTTGGTAATTTGTTGTATTACAGAGAATTGTAGTTTTTCTCCTGCTGATGTTATCCCTGTATTCAAATTTTGGGTGTTTCCTTTTTAGCCTGATTTCCGGATTGCTGCCACTGGAGTTGTCCTTGATCTGGATAAATCCATAAAAATTGTGAAGAAATTAAAGCTAACCGGTTTTCCATATAAAATTTTCAAGAACACTTCATTCATTAAGGTCTGTTTATCTGTATACTCACATATTTATAAATGTATATATTGTTAAAGGAGGGATGAAATACTTCTAAAATATAGGTCTAATGTTTTCAGAAAGGTATTTGAAATCTTCTACAAACTTGGTCTTTGATATTTTTAGTATACATTTATTTTTATATTCGTCTCTGTGTTACCTAAATACACTTAGAAATCTTAAGGTGAAGTAAAATAGAGATATTTAGTAATTGAGGCTATTACTTATTACTTTCATGTAAGACTATCATGGAGCTAATACTGAAATCTCACTTACTGGTTTTGTTTCTCACCTTCTTGGTTTGTGTTAAGAAAGGGAAAGTCATGGGTTTGTCAAACAGGTCAGTAGAAAGATAGACAAAGCAGTTTTCAAAATACTTGTTGGCAGCGGTACAAGAAATGGACACATGTAGTATAACATGGGAGGGTGGTTTGAGCAACATCTATTGAAAATTTCATTAGTGGGGATGTTTCCATTAACACAGAGTTAAGATGATTGTAAAATGTTCTTGTAATGCATCATTTATCTAGCTCTTTTTATTTTCCTCAGTGTGTGCACCTAAGTAATAGAATATGAGCTGCAGTCCAGCCCTGAGGTGACAGCAAAGGCTGTCTAGGCCTGGTCAGGCCAACAGATGTCTTTCTGACCTTCTCTTCTACAGAGATATTGGTGATGAGCGTGCTAATACGCCCACAAGAGTCTTGATTAATGTTATTTTGGGGAAAATATAATAGAATCGTATTGACTTAGTAATTCCACTTTGGGGGGAGGGAGTACATTTTTATTATATCACTGTTATCACCCTTCAGTGAGTTGCATTATGTTTTTTTGTTGTTATTTTTTTGTGCTTTTTTTAAAAATTAATTTATTTTTTTATTAAATTATTTTTTATTATGAAATACACATTTTTTAGAATTAGTTTCAGCTGTACAACACAGTGCAATAGTTACACTTTTTACCCCTTGAAGTGACAACCCCCCTCCCCCAATCTGCCGCCCCATTTCCCCCCAGTATCATACATATCTATTAC
>NW_017731826.1:305733-310232 GCF_001890085.2 Hipposideros armiger
TTCCTGAAACATTCTTATCATCAGTGTTCTAAACTCTGTCTCTGAAAGGTTGGATACCTCTGTTTCATTTAGTTGCATTTCTTGAGGTTTCTTCTGATCTTTTACTTGGGACATGTTTCTTTGTTTCTTCATTCTGGCTGTCGCTCTGATGGCTTGGATGTATTAGATCACCTAGAAAGAAAAAAGAAAACAAAAAAGAGAAAGAGGGGAAAAAAAAGGAAAAAAAAGGAGGGGCTCTCTGCCTGCTGTAATCTGCACTGCAGACCACTTGCTCAGCAATAGAGAGATTCTGGGCGACTCAGCAGCAGCTGCTGGGGGGAAGGGCTCAGTGCGTCATGCGCTGACCTCCCTCTAGACTTGAAGTCAGCTTCCTACAATTAGTTGCTGTGTGCTTTGGAACTGTGCTCACCACCAAAAATCCTCACAGGCTGTTGCGGGCTGTCTGCTGCTGCAAAAAACCCTCTGTAGCCTGCAGAGGTAGGAGCTAGGGACCAGGGGCTCAGGGTGCCCCTGGCAACACAGCTCTAGGTGGGCAGGGCAGGCCCCCAAGGCACCACAGGGTGTGGTCAGTGGCCCCCACCAAGTCAGAGCAGCATGCACTCCTGCATCAGCAGCCAACCCACACAAACACGCCCGGAAAGCCCCAGCTGAATCACGCAGGCGCACAGCTCGTGGCCCTACACTCCCAGGAAAACTCCCTGTCTCAGCCTGTCCCAATCAGCCACTCAAAGATCAGGCCGAGCAACCCGACAGCCAATTGCCACCAAGACAACTCTGCATGTGCAGTGCTGAAATCAGGGACCTAAGGCAAGTCGCGCACTACCGGGTCTGTTGTAGTCAGAGTGCGCTTGCCCGGCATTTCCCTGGCTACGCAGCACAAACAGTATGGAGGGTGGGGATCCAAGGCCGCATGCACACGCGCGCGCGCACGCGCACACACGGACACACGCACTCCTGCGCCAATTGCAGCAGACCAATGCAGTCCCAGACCTGAGCCTTTGTAGGGGGCCCAACCCTGAAAAAATGGCAGCCTCCTGTGCACCACTCGCGCGCAAGCTCCACACCAGGGGAACAATGGTCCCAAAAATCTCCAGCTCCCGCGCCAAAGGCACTCAGTTCAGTCCTTCCCGGAGGCTCCTGGGCCCCGCTCACAAAGCCACTCCCTCCACCAGGAACCGGGTGAGTGCTCACCAGCGAGCAATTCGGTTTACCGGCTCCACTGTTTCTCCAGACGCCCCAGCCTCACCGAACCGAGCAAAGAGAGTCCTCACTATTTTCTCCTTCCAGCTATCGTAGAACTCCTCTTCCTGGCAACATAACTCTGGGGTGGTGAGCGCAGTGTGGGGCCGGAGGGTCTCGCCCCCAACCAGAGAAGCCTCCCCACCACTGAGGTGACCCTCACGGGGTTCGCCCTCTCTCATCTCCACCCCTCCTACCGGACTCGATGTGGCCTCCTCTTTAAGTCCTTCTTTAAAGGTTCTGTTCATCTAGGGTCCAGGGAACTTCCGAGGTTGAATATCTTATAAATTATTTGTAATTTTGTTGTGATCCTGGGAGGTAGTCGGCACAGCGTCTGTCTATTCCGCCATCTTACCGGAAGTCCTGCATTATGTTTTATAACAAGGATGTCTTTATGAACTAAGTGGTAAAGTATCTGATGTGTGTGTATGTACTTTTTATATATATATATATTTATATACCTGTAGGGAATGTTTAATTCTGCCTTAGAAGTGGCCAAATTTGAAGGTGCCGTGATTCGAACTGTCAGTGGAATCAGGGGACAGATTAAGAAGGCACTTCGGACTCCAGAAGGAGCTTTCCGGGCCAGCTTTGAGGATAAGTTGCTGATGAGCGGTAAATATCCTTTTTGGTGTCATACAGCATGTCACCATTCACTATTGATTCCTAGCTAGTGTGGATCAGAGGTCGTTAGAAATGGAAGTCAGCTCCAGACCCCCCGGGTTGGAGCATCTCATGCAGTGTGCCAAGTCACACAGTATCTGGGCCATGTGGTTCATAGCCAGAACCAGTTGATGATATTCAGGAGTGTTTCACATGTTGAAATCTGTCATCGAGTGCTGTGCAACCAACCAGCTAGAGAAGTTTGAGGCGGGTGTTCTTCTGTTTGACAGATGGGTGTTAGTCTTCTTTGAAAATGTGAAAGTAAATTTCCTCTTTTCCCAGACATTGTCTTCATGAGAACTTGGTATCCTGTCTCTATTCCTGCCTTCTATAACCCAGTAACATCTTTGTTGAAACCAGTTGGTGGGAAAGACACGTGGTCTGGAATGAGGACAACTGGTCAGCTCCGGCTTGCCCATGGCGTCCGACTGAAGCCCAACAAGGACTCTGTTTACAAGGTACCATCACGCATGTGCTCTATAGACGGGCATCCAGACACTTTGTATGTAGTGTCTTCTGGGCTTGGAATTTCCAACTAGAAGGGCTAACATTAAATGAAAGGAACAGTTGGATATTTATAGAATACTTCAGAAGGAACACAGGAAAGTGGGCATAGTAATTTTTTCTGTGGCTTGGAAAGGAGACTTAAAGTTTTCATTGTATAGTCTTTTGAACTATTTTTTCCACGTATACATATATTACTTTTAAAAACAATATGCTAATTCCCATTGAAGCAGTATGGGTTTTGGGGAAAGTTTTAACACATTTTTTTTTATTCAAGTGTCAACATACGTACAGAAAAGTACACAAATTAGAAATGTACAGCTCAGTGAATTTCAACACACTCAAAGTGCCATCACCTGGATGAAGCCACAGAATCACCAGCACAACAGAAGCCCCTGTGACCTCTTCCAGTCACTACGCCCCCTTCCACCTCAGACACAGCCACTCTCCTGACTCCTGATGTGTAAATTAGTTCTGCCTGTTTCTGAGTTTTATAAAATAGAGCATATGTTTTACTTGGCTTCTTTCCTTCAGTATTACGAGGTTCATCCACGTTCTTGTATAGAGTAGACATTGATTTGTTCTATTGTTGAACAGAATTCTGTTCTATGAAGATGTCAGTTTATCTGTTGACGGACTTCAGTTCCAGTATTTGGCCATTACAAACGCTGTCCTGAGCACATCTGTGCGACTCAGTTGGTGTGCATGTGCACACACTTCTGTTGCATGATTCTGCAGGATGCGACTGCTGGGTTACAGGGTATGCGTGTGTTCACCTCACTGTGTGGTGTCTGTAGTGCTTGGAAGTCACACCAGGTTAGACTCCACCAGTAGCTCTCAGCTCTGGTTGTTCCATAGCCTTGCCTGGACTTAGCCTCATCAGTGTTTTTTTATTTTATGTTCTCAGTGCCTGTCTGGACTCTCATTTTCATTTAGATTTTTGTCTCTGAGAACTTAAATTATTTTCTTCACAGGTTAACAGGGCATTTGAAATGATTTGTTTGTTTTAATGCAGGATATTTAATCTTTTTGTATTAAGATGGTAGTTCAGGATATCAGTCTGCCATTCTGCTTGAGACAGAAGTTTCCCAGGCATTACTCTTTCTATAAAATAGTATTAAATTTTGAGTCATGTTACATGAATTTCTATATTAAAATACACTTTAGGACGTGGTCATTTAGGTCCTCTTGTAATTTCTGAGGCAGTTAAGAATGTTGGCCATCTCAACTTAAGCATAGAATTTACATCACCTTAGAAACTGAATGTAGAGAGTACTTTGCCTCTTCTGTTGTTTAAATCTCATTTTTCTCAGCATGCCTTCCATTAGCAACAGGATAAAGTTAAATTTCTCAGTGAGTATCAGGGATGGCGACACTTTGGCTGCTGATTAGAGGAAGAACTATGGCCTCAAATCCAGAGAGGTTGATAGTCAAGTTGAACAGCTGGATTTTTCTCGTGACACTAGAAAAACACATCAGTGCCCCAGAGATAAGGCCTGATTTTTCATTAAAAGAATCTTTGGATCTATGTGTCCGCTCTGTTGAGACTCCCATAGTCTGAAATGGGAATAGGCACCGCTGAGTTCTTGAAACAATTGTGTGGGAGACCAGCTCCCACAGGCCCAGGGGTATCCCCTTGGTGGAGACAGCGTCGGCGAGGAAAACACGCGGAGACACAGAAGCGCTTTTTCAAGAAGAGAAGTGTCTCACTTTATTTTTACAGCATGTCCCTTTTTATACCGGACAGTTGACCATTACATCATTGAGCTATTTTTTCCAGAGACAAACTTTTACCCATCTGCCTTCTACATAGTTTCATTATTTCTTCCTTCCCAAGGTCTATTCTCCTTTTCCTTCCCAAAGTCTATTCTCTTTAGAAGTTTGTCCTTCCTAGAGATTTACTATCTCATGCTACTTCTGTTACAGGGTACAGCTGGATTTGTTTCATACTAATGACTAACTTACTTTGTCTTTACCTTTGATGGTCAGAGCTGAATTCCAGCCTTGGCATTGGAAGGATGTTTTATGGCCAATTAGTAGTTATCTCAAACACCATAGCTGAGCAGAATCCTGAGACTACAGAGTGCATGCTT
>NW_017731826.1:310737-354617 GCF_001890085.2 Hipposideros armiger
ATGAGATCTATCTAGCAACCTTCCCACACTGCTCACCCGGGCCTGAGAGCCTGTCAGCTTGTCAGCTGCCAGGCTTAACCCTTACTGCAGACCTCAGGCTCAGCACAAAAAAGGCCAATTCTGACTTCTGTAGACTATATTTTAATTAACCAAATAGCATTGAGATATTAAATGATAATTAGCCCATTTAGATTAAGCTGGTCATTTCCAAACTCAATTCTTTTAAAAGTCTAAGAGTGCCCCAATCATCCAGCGGCTCCCAGCAGAATTGTAAATATATTCTTTGTATTTCTCTGTTTTGCCTGGAGCTGGGCATGTCACTTGAGGCAATCTGTGTTTGATAAGTGACTGAATCCTTATTTCTGATGGTCAGCAGATTCTGCTGTTACTGATCTTGTGGAAAAGCCAATCCATCGAGTAGATTTCATGCAAGATTTATTTATTTATTTAGCTGAGCCATCCTGTTACCTATTGGCAATTCAGCGGCAGCTCAGCTCGGGCCTGGCATCGAACTGCTGTTGCCCAGAGCTCAAACTCTTGAGCGAGATCTTAACCAGTTGAACCACTCGGCCGGCCCTCATGCAAGATTTAAATGCACATAGATCATAATTGAAGTATGTCACAGTCTTTGTTTTGTCTTGTTTCAGCCGATTGTGAGGCAAAGGAAGCACTTTAATTCACTGCACATTCCGAAAGCCCTGCAGAAGGCTCTGCCCTTTAGGAACAAGCCCAAGACCCAGGCAAAGGCAGGCAAGGTGCCGAAGGACAGGCTGCGGCCAGCCGTTGTGCGGGAGCCTCACGAAAGGAAGGTACGTCAGTGGCAGCTTCCTGAACTGCATTCAGATGTGAAAATAGTGCTTTCAGCAGCACCTTTGGCGTTTCTACTGTCTTCTCAGTCTTCATCAGGAAAGGATAAGGGCCAGAATTAGTCAGGGCACTGGAACTGGAAGTTAGGGGAAAGACCAGAGTCCACCCATTTCCCTCCTCACGTTTAGTCCCACTCTGCCTTGTGTATGTGACTGGGGATCAGCAGGCACCGAGCTGGCGGGTCCCTCTGTCCTGAGCAGCTATGCACAAGGTCCAGGCAGTTTTGTGGTGAGGGCTGATATTTAAGGATTTTGCCTAGTAAATGGGCTCCTACTTAATTTCTCCATGCAAATTAATGATTTTGTAGTTCACAATAAATTTTCACTAGGTTAATGTTCATTTCGATCATGAATTGATCCTGGTTTTGCAGTCTGCTGAGGCGTTAGGGCCCCTGGCACTTGGCAGGCAAGACTGCTGTAACTGTGAGAACACAGGTGCTCACTGGTCCTGTCCCCTCAGGTCCTCGCACTGCTGGACGCGCTGAGCACCGTGCATGGGCACAAGGTGAGGAAGGCCAAGGAGCAGCAGCACCTGCACAACAGAGAGCACTTCAGGCTGAAGCAGAAGGAGGAAGAGGAGAAGTTGAAGCGACAGAAGGACCTCAGGAAGAAGCTCTTCCGAATTCAGGGTCAGAGAGAAAGGAGAAATCAGAAGTCCAGCCTGAAGGGACCTGAGGAGCAATTGAAGTGAGCTGCAGACACAAAGATTCACTGGGATCTGCAGAGAGGGCGGCTTCCTGCATGATAGTGCTTGTGAAGGACAGGTCAGCAGACTGGAGCCCATGAAGACTGCTGGATGTGCTGCCCAGACTGCGTCTTTAAGAGTAGAAATGTGCTGATAGGACACCTGTCCATTTGGAGCATCTAGGTTATGCCAGGATTGAAAGCGACATAATTTATGGTTTTGTAGATTCACATTTCTTACCTGTCTCAGTGTAATTTTTTGTGCTATAAAAGTATCATTAAATATTTTCCTGTTAATTTTGGCTTAGTAGTAGTGTTCATTAGGAGTGAATGCTTGAAGATTGTGGATAATTACTTATTCTTCCTTGATGATGAGTCTTCCAGAAAGGGGAAAAATTGTAACTTGAAACCTCAGCTTTGAAGAAAATTTTAGAGGAGGGTGTATGGTAGAGTGCACAGCCAGGTTGCCTAGAGGCCACGTGACATGCAATGATGCAACAGCTGACTGCAGATGGGAGAGTCCAGCTCCTTCCAATAGCCAGACTTAAAGAGACTTGGAAAATGTAATACGGTGCTACTTTTGTACAAATTGCTTTTGCTTTGGAAAATATTCTTCACAAGAAAATGCTATTTATGTTTCCATATAACAGGCCACTTTAGTTAAAACAAGTTAATAGAAAATACTTAAAATTTTTCTTATCTCTAATTTCTTGCATAGTAAGAATTGATAGATATAACCCATCTAGTCTCCGAGGTCCTTATTTTTAAGAGTGTAAAGATGCTGAGATCCAAATTTCTGGGAACCACTGCCCTGAGCCCCCTCCTGTGGTAGCCCTCACGCTGCTCACCACCATGTACCCAGAACCTAACACTGGTGTTGGGTATCTCATAGATGTGCAACAAACAGGGATGAAGAAATGCCTTCTCTGTGACAGTGCTTCGATTTTTCCATCCCTGCCAAGATTCTGTGGCCCAGCAGTAAGTGCGCAGGAAGACGGGAGCTGCTGCCAAGTGTTCTGACGCCTCCCTGTGCCACTCTGAACACACTTCACTTGCCTAAGACCTTAGATGCAGTCGATGGCTTGCCAGTCGTAAGGGCAGAGGGCTTGAGTGTGATAATGTGCTTTAAAAACCGTAAGTTCTGGCAAAGTTAACATGATAAGACCTTAGTAGGGAAGTTGTTACCTAAGTGGAGCTATTTCATCAACGTCTTCCGTTTCATTTCCCTCCTGTGGAATCCTGACTGGAGAGAGAGAACAGAAGATGGGCCCAGTGCAAAGGGCTGATGCCACCTTCTGCTGAGGGACGCAGCCAGAGCCCCAGCCCGAGGGCCTGCATAACCAGACTTTGCCCTCTAAACGATGCCCTCTGCGTGCCCCCGAACAGAAGTACAGTGCTACCACATTAACAAAACAGAAAAGGCAACAGGTGAAATGAATTTTAATATTTTTATTTTTAGGCCAATATATCTAAAATATTGCAACACATAATCAATGTAAAAATAATTGGAGGGAGCTCAGGGATAAGTCCTAGAAGGAGGCTGGTGAGTGCTGAAGGGAGAATTGGTGGGTGCTGGGGCTTGAGGAGTTAACACCAGAGGTATCAGCTATCCTGTGTCCAGGGCTTGTGAGGAACCAGGTGTAGGGAAGATAGAGTCGGTCAGGGCTCCCTCACCTGGCCATTCGGTGGAACTGCCGTAGCGGCCCACCAGGTATGGAAGATGGAGTGTTGCACAGGTGCCGTCCATCTTTGAGGATGTCACTGTTTATGTGCCTTATGTAAGCACTTTGGCTGTGCACCACTTTTGTTCTCGCACAGTATAAAACCCGGCCATTTGTACAAGGCGTGGTGGTACCTAGAGAGCCAGTGAATAAAGCACGTCTACTCTGCCCTCGGCTCCAAGCGTCTTCTTCCAGCTCCCAGAGTCCTGGGAACTTGACACTGGGACCGTCACACTCCCCAACGTCGGAGGTTGTAGGAACAAAAAAGTTGGTCAGGCTCCCTTACCTGGCTGCCCTGCAGCAGTGCAGCGACCCGCCGGATGCAGGTATTGGAATGCTGCGCAGGCGCCGTCTACCTTACAGTTTATGTTTCTGTGCCTTATGTAAGCACGTTGGCAATGTGCCGCCTTTGTTCTCATGCTGTATAAAACCCGGCCATTTGTACCAGGCCAGTGGTGCCTAGAGAGTCACTGTATGAAGCATGTCGCTTCCTGAATAAAGCATGTCGCTTCCTATGGCTCCATGTATCTTCCAACTCCCAGAAGCGCTGGTACCCTCAACCGGAAGCAAGGCACTCCCGGACACTTGGCGCAGCGAGCAGGGTATCCCCAGTAGTCCCAGTCAGGTAAGGGCGTTGTCCGCCCCTGGGCAGGAGGACTCATGGCCACCACACAGCATGTGGCACCCGGTGGCCGCTGTTCTCACGAGTTGGGCCCCCATGGAGGGGTAGGAAGGCGTGGACAGTTCTCCGGTCAGTGTAGCTACAAGCTGTGGGCGAGCAGTTGCTGGAAGAGGTGAGAGCGCCAGCCAGCCGAGTGGGCTGGATATTTCTGGCAGTGTCACGCGTTCCATGGAGGCAGAGGCGCACATCGAAACAGCGAGTTAGGGACGTGCAGTCCTGGGAGGAAGCGCTAGAGACGCGGGTTTGCCAGCTTGAAGAGGAGCAGCAGTGGCCTGGGGGTTGAAGCGGAACCCCCTCCAGAGTCCTTGGCTGGAGATGCGGGTGAGAGCGAAGCCACTCCTCATCCCCAAGCCCGACCCATTGTGCACCAGAAGGTGAAGCACGAACAGCCGCTGGGTGGGGGACGAGTGGGGAGTGGCTGCTGGCCACCCCATGATGACTGAGTTCACAACGTGCACTCCCTACACCCCAACTGAGCTGCGGGAATTGGGGAAGCAATGTCGGCAGCGTCCCTGAGAGCCGATTCCGGCGTGGTTGCGTTTGTGGGATGAGGGAGCAGACAGCATTATTTGCTTGGCAGACAAAATAGAGAAGCTGGCCTTTATAATGGTGCACCCATCCCTGCGGCAGCGGCTGCAGAACAGCCACCGATTTGCCCAAGGTCAGGGCAATCACTCCCTGATGGAGGGGCTCATTGCTGCAGTGTGCACAGTGTGGACTGATAACGGGCAAGTTTCCTGAAAACATCAGTAAGTGGCAGTCATATACTGAACTTGTGCCGATTGTTCCTGAGCTGGGCATGAGACATGTCATATTTGATCCCAATACACGGGAGCCGGACGATGAGCGGTTTACGGCCAGCATGAGGGATCTGGTCCTGGATACTGCCCCCACCCCCACCCCACCCTGCGAATGCTTTCGGTTCCTTGGTTGCAATTCTTCCACCCTAGGTGGGGCGGGGGATTCATGAAGTAACTACTGCCATGGCAACCTTGGGAGATGTGGAGAGCTGGAGGCAGGGCAAATTAGGACATGATGTCCGTAAGAGAACAACCACAAAGCCCAAGGTGGAAGTGCATGGGTGAGTTTGAGGGCCCCAAAAAGTGATGCGCATGCAAATGTGGAACGACCTCATAGCGGCAGGGGTCGGTCAGGAGAAAATAGACCGGCAACCCAATGCTGTTTTGCTGGAGTTGTGGAAAGCAGTTGTACCTGGGGCAGCAATTTCCACGGAGTCCCAAGGGGAAGCCCGGGAAGCCCGGGAAGGGACGGCCTGTGGTCCTGCAAGAGTTCATGCGCTCTCCTGAGACCGGCTCCTTCCCTTTTGACTAGGGAGGAGGCCAAGGTACCGGGTCGGAGGTGATGAGCAGGGACTGGAGGCCCCATGTGAAACTGTCTATACACTGGTCTGCCAATGCGCAAAGAGTACTGGCCCTGGTTGATACCAGCGCAGATTGCAGTCTGCTTTGTGGGAACCCAGAACTGTCCTCTGGACCTGTGGTCCATATTGACGGAAAAGGGGGAAGGACTGTGAAGGTGAAAGCTGTTTCCTCGCCACTGGGCATTGGCTAACTGCCTCCCTAACCACCCCCACCCCCTACAGTGTATGTCTCCCCTGTACCTGAGTATATTCTAGGGGTGGGTGGACGTGTTGTACAGCCGCAGTTTGCAGACTTCCCATCGGAGTGTTCCGACTCCAAATTCGAGTGGTCAAAGCGGTGCTGCGTGGGCATGCTCACCATCCTCCTCAAGTGTTGCCACAGCCCCAAGAGTGGTGACAGTGTGACAGTATTGCCTGCCAGGGGGGCATGAGAAGATAGGCTGGACAGTGTTAGAATTGGAGAAGACACATATCATGAGGCCAATGCAGTCCATTTAATTCCCCAGTCTGGCCAGTGAAGAAGCCAAATGGGACGTGGAGAATGACTGTGGACTATAGAGAACTGAACCTTGGCATGCTGCTGTGCCCTAGATCCATAATGTGATGGACTGGCTGGCTGTTTGCCTGGGCACTTTCCGCTGTGTAATAGACTTGGCAAATGCCTTCTCCATTGACATTGCGCCTGAGAGCCAAGAGCAGTTTGCGTTCATGTGGAATGGATGTCAGTGGACATTTTTGGTCCTCCCACAGGGCTATTTGCATAGCTCCACTGTGTGCCATGGGTTTGTAGCCCAAGATTTAGCTCGATGGGAGCACCCACCCCCTGTGGCCCTGTTTCATTATGTTGACGATGTGTTATTAACCTCTGATTCTCTTTCAGATTTAGAGCAAGCAGCTCCCTCTCATCTTCGCCACCTGAAGTCACGTGGCTGGGCAGTGAAATGAGGAAAAGGTCCAGGGCCCTGACTTGTCTGTCAAATTTTTGGGTGTTGTTTGTTTGAGTAAGACAAAGGTTATACCTGAAGCCATTGTTGACAAAATATAGGCCTTTCCCAAACCAGCCAAAGTCCCAGCTGCAAGCTTATCTGGGTTTGTTGGGATACTGGCGGGTGTTTGTGCCCCACTTAGCACAAGTGGCAAGGCCCTTGTACTCCATGGTGAGAGAAGGAGCCTCGTGGGACTGGACTGAGGCCACAGAGCAAGCATTTGTTGCTACAAAACGGGCAGTGCAGCAGGCACAAGCTCTACAAGTGGTAGACCCTAGTCGCCTTGATGTTCATGTGACCCAAGAGGGGTATGGTTGGGGCCTCTGACAACGGCAGGAATGTCTCTAGTTGCCAGTAGGGTCTGGTCCCACTTATGGAAAGGAGCAGAAGTCTGCTACTCCCTGATAGGGAAGCAGTTGGCTGCTGTGTATGCAGCTTTGGTAGCTACAGAAGCCATCACAGGTACAGCAAAGGTGTTGGTGAATACTGCATATCCCATCCAAGGTTGGGTACGGACATGGACCCAGGGACCCAAAACAGGGGTGGCACAGACCACCACCATCTCCAAGTGGGGTGCTTACCTGGAGCAATATAGCACCCTCAATTCAAGTCCTTTGGGTGCAGAGTTGCAGCAAGTCTTAGGGCCTGTGGAGCTTGTAGCTCAGGCCGCACCAAGCACTCTGCCCACAGGGGAGGGTTGGAGCCTTCGCCCTACAAGGGATGGCCCTCAGTACCTGAAGATGACTGGTATACTGATGGCTCCTGCAGAGGGACCCGTGTGGACGGCCATTGGAGTCCAGCCTAAGACAGATACCATTTGGTTTGATACTGGGGTGGGCCAGAGTAGCCAATGGGCTGAGCTCATGGCTGTATGGATGGTATTCAGCCATGAACCAGGGCCCCTAGTCATTTGTACAGACAGTTGGGCCGTGTTCTGGAACCTAATGTTGTGGCTCCCCACATGGAAGCACCAGAATTGGTTAGTAGGACACTGTCCGTTGTGGGGTCAGGCCATATGGCAAGACCTCTGGGACTTAGGGCAAGGAAAGGAGGTGACTCTTATGCATGTTACAGGGCACTTGCCCCTAATGTCCCCAGGCAATGATGACACAGATGCCTTAGTGCCGGTCTGATGGCGGGCCCCCGCCACTGATGTGGCCCACTGGTTGCATAGGATATTGCAACACGCTGGTACAAGAGCCATGTGACAAGTGAGCAAACAATGGGGCCTGCCTTTGAAGTGGCAAGAGATAGCAGATGCCTGCCACGACTGTGTCATTTGTGCTCAAGACGAGCCCCAGTGGAGAAAGCTCCTCTGGGAAACACAGCAGCTCACACGAGGGAGAGTGCCCCTCACACACTGGCAAGTTGATTACATAGGCTCCTTGCCAAGAGCTAGCAACGCTACTTATGCTTTCACAGCCATTGATATGGCTACGGGTTGTTGTTTGCTTGGCTGTGTCTGGCAGCAGATCAACAGCATACTGTGGCCTCTCTTACGTGGCTCTGTGCCCTCTACGGGTGCCCCCAAGTTATTCAGAGTGACAGAGGCACTCACTTTACGGGACAAGAAGTGCAGTGCTGGGCTGCCAGGATGGACATACAGTGGTTGTTCCACACCCTGTACAACCCACACGCAGCTGGTACAATTGAACGCTGCAACAGCCTTTTGAAGCAAGGCCTTCAGGTGTTGAGACACCCGCTTATGATGCACGACTGGGCTTCGCACTTATGGGAGGTTTTGAGAACCTTGAATGAGAAGCCTCGGAGGGGAGGGCCCTCACCAGTGGAGGCTTTGCTGCATGGCACAGCTGCTCCTGTACAGTTGCAGGTTAATACAAGTGAGGTCCTGTTGAAGCCAGCATACGTCAGAAGTGGGAATATTCTGCTGCCAGCGCCTACATGCTTGAAAGCAGGAGAACAACAGCAATGGACTTGGCCCTGGTGAGTCAAAAGCTCCCACTGTCATTGGCTGGGCTTGGTGGCCCCATGAGGGGCTGGGTTAACCCATGAGTTGCAAGTGACGCCAGGAGTAGTGGCCAAGTGGCCACCACAAGTAGTGTATGGAGGTCCCGATGTGGGGACGATTTTGAGAGAAACCTTTGTACTTTCCATGTGGCCTATTATGGGGTCTCCTGTCCTGTTGCATGTTGAAACCATGCAAGGGTCCCCAAGTGATGCTGTAAAAGTGTGGAACCACAAACCTGGGAAATTGCCAATGGCGGTGACACTCCTCTCTTGAGATAAAAAGCTAGCCTGTATCCCTGATGGGAGAGATTTGCCATTGCTAGTTCCTATGACTACTGTTTCTTTCCACCCTTAGGTGCCTATGGGTTAACACAATAATGGACTGGGTCCACACCTATGCCGGTATGGCCAACGTCTTTGACTGCTGTGTGTGCACAGAGTTTCCGGTCAGCACCGCTGTGGGGCTGCTGTGGTGCATCCATCCGGCTACTGCAGAGGACTGGACTTGGTTGCGAGGATGGAACCCCTGGTACGAGGCCTGGGATGCAACCTGGCAATACGTTCTCTCATGCATGAGGGCGCAGAGAAACCACACCAAGCAGTGGCTGAGCCACGCAATCTGGGATGGATGGGGGTGGCTCATGAGTGAGAGTGTGGAGCTCACCCAGCTCATTCCTGTGTGTTTGGAACGACAGACCAGCGACAGAGATGTGGGCTGGGTGCCTGCAGCCCTTTGCCAGAACATAACCCGAGTGCCTGAAGGTCAGGTGTGGTGGAATGGCCAAAAGCAACAGGGGTTAGCCCCTACCACTTTTGTCCCAAAAGGGGAGTTTGTGGGTTTGTGGCCTGTATGGATGGCCCTACCTCCCTGCCAAGTGGACAGGGAGTTGTACATGGGGGAGGCTGTACCTCCCAGCTAGCATACGACCCACACTAGAGAGTCGGCCCCAGAATTGGGAGTTGTTTAGAGCCAAGCACCACCGCGTCAAGAGGACACCTTTGTGGTTTTATCCACTGGCTATTGTGAGCCCCCAAGCCAGTTCCATTGTAGTGGAACTGCAGGTGACTGGTCTTGCTGAGCACACCACCTGGGCCCTCAACCAGACCCACCCGGCCCTAGGCCTCCTAGCAGAGAAAGTAGACCAGATGAGGAAAGTAGTCCTCCAGGACAGAATGGCTTTGGATATTTTAACTGCTGCCCAAGGAGGCACCTGTGCTGTTGTGCATACAGAATGCTGTGTGTATATTGCTGACAATGAGAAGAGTGTAATCCAGGCGCTGTCTGCCTTAGCCACAGAGATTGATGGCATTCAACGCCTGACAGGAGACCCCTACAAGAGTGGTGGGCTCATCTGTCCTTCCCCTGGAGATGGGTTGTTGCCCTTGCGGGAGGAATAGCATATCTCCTAGTGGTGTTTTGTTGTTCCTTGTATTGTTGCTGCGGGCTTTGGGTACAGGGCTCAGTCCTGCTCGCACGATGGATACTTGGGGCGAGGACCCCAGTCCCACTGGGCATACTAGCTGGTGAGGAACCCTTAAGGGGTGGAGTGTAGGGACGAAAAAGTCGGTCAGGCTCCCTCATCTGGCCGCCCTGAGGCAGTGCAGCGACCCGCCAGATGCAGGCGGAATGCAGTGCAGGCGCCATCCACCTTACAGTATGTTTATGTTATGTATCTTATGTAAACACCTTTGGCAATGTGCCGCCTTTGTTCTCATGCTATATAAAACCCGGCCATTTGTACCAGGCCGGTGGTGCCTTGAGAGTCGCTATATGAAGCATGTCGCTGCCTGTGGCTCCGGAGCGCGTATCTTCTTCCAACTCCCAGAAGTGCGGGTTCCCTCAACTGGAGGCAAGGCACTGTCCAACAGGGGTTTTCAGGGACAACCCAGGATGCCCAGGTGTCTGACCTGCAGTGGGGACTGAGCTGGCTGGTGTGCTAAGTAGAGTGATGAGCTCAATTTTAGGGCATAGTACCTGTGAGGTGGCCACATGGAGACACCTGAGGAGAGTTAGAAATACTGTTTGAAGCTCAGGTTGATACACTATCTGGGCTTAAAATGCTCTCCTGACAGGCATCAACACCTGTCTGGAATGGGCAGAATTATCTAGGGAGGGGTCAAGATTGAACTCTGGTTGTTCTCAGTTCAGCATTGTTTCCATTAGTTCAGTATCTTCACACACCTCAAAGATCAAATCCAAGCCATGTACGCAGACCAGTGCCCAGGTGATCCTGCTCAGGTCCACTTGACTGAAAGCTGAGGAGGTTCAGCTAAGCAAGGGTGTGCACAAAGCCAGCCACGGACATGACATCCACAAAGAGGGAAGCATGTCTTTCCAATGTCTTAAGAGTACCTAGTAACATGCACGCTTGACTATCAGTGCTGAGATGCAGGGAGGGTCTGGGTAGAGGGCTCCAGGATCTGCCACTCATTAGGATGTGACTGAGCAAGTGCCCAAGAATCTCTGAGGTTCAAGCTTCTTGTCTGTAAGATGGAGATAATAAACCCTTCTTGCAGTTTGTGAGGATTTGATGAGACTACATGCAAAGTAACTGGTACAGAACAGGTTTTTACATTTTGTATTTCCCCTCTAGTCTCATTTGAAAGCAGTATATAGGTCTGTGAATAGATTCATGTAACCGCCAGCAGTCAGAATACTCAGGAGGCCCCTCCCTCTAAAGCACTCCTTCATACTGTGGCCCAGCCCTCCCCCAACCCCTGCTGACTACTGATCTGTTTTTCATCATCACAGCTTTGTCATTCTGAGAATATCACGGAAGTGGAACCATGTGGTAGGTGATCTTTTGCAATTGGCTCATTTCACTAAGCATCATGCCTTTGAGATTCATCCCAATTGTTCTGTGTATGAACGGTATGTTTCTTTCGATTACTAAATAGTACCCAAATGTACAGAGAGACCACAGTTAGTTATCCATTTGTCAATGGAAGGACATTGTGGTCGTTTGCAGCTTTGGTCAATTATGAATGTAGCTGCTATAAACATTTGTAGAGGGATTTCTGTGTGAACATAAGTTTTATTACTCCAGGGTGAATACCCAGGAGCAGGACTGTGGAATCACGTGGTTTCGTAGAATTGTCAGACATTCCCAGAGTGGCTGTACATTTTGCATCCTCCCAGCAATGAAGGAGGGTTCCAGTATGCTGCTGCTTCATCAGCACTTGGTGCTGCTATGCAGATAATGCGGGGTGAGGCGGTTAGCAGAAAGTCCGTCTGTAACTTTTGACTCCCCCAAAGCATAGCCACTAATAGCCTTACCAATAACACAAACAGTTGATTAACACATATTTTGTATGTTATATATATTATATGCTGTATTCCTACAATAAAGTAACTTAGAGAAAAGAAAATATTAAGAAAAATAAAGAAAATACATACACAGTAATTATTGAAAAAAATCCACGTATAAGCCAACCTGTGCAGTTCAAAACCTGTGTTGTTCAAAGGATCAAATACACTTGTTATTTTAACTGTTCTAGTGGGTTTACAGTAATACCTCATTGTGGTTTTAATTTGCACTTCCCTAATGACCAATAATATGAGCATCTTTTCATGTGCTTACTTACATTTCATATACAGTGTCCTCTTTGGTGAAGTTTATGTTTAAGCATTTTGCCTACTTTTTATTTAAATTGTTTTCTTATTATGATTTTGAGAGTTCTTTATATGCATATACTCATATTTTGGAGTAAGTCTTTTGTCAGATATGTGATTTGCAAATATTTTCTTCTAGTCTACTGCAGTGTTTTCATTCTCTTAACAGTGTCTTCTGCAAGATTTTTAATATTTATCAAGTCTAATTTGTTATTTTAAAAAATTTTATGGATTATGCATTTGGTGTCATGTTTAAGAACTCTTTTCCAAACTCCAGGTCATGAAGATTTTCTCTTATGTTTTCTTCTAAAAATTTTATAGCTTTATGATTTTTATTTTGAATAACTTTTATATAAGGTATAAGATTTAGGTTGGAGTTCTTTTTTTTTTAACTTATAGACAACAAATTGTTCTAATACCACTTGTTGGAATACTGAAAGACAATTCTTTCTCTGTTGAAATACCTTTGTATCCTTGTCAAAAATCAGTTGGGCATATTAGTGAGGGCTTATTTCTGGGCTCTCTGTTTCGTTTCATTGATCAATGTGTCTATCCCTTTGCCACACAATCTGGACTACTGCAGCTTTATATTAAGGCTTAAAATTGGGTAGTGTGATTCCCCTAAATTTATTTCTCTTTTTTAAAAATTGTTACAGGTATTCTACAGCCTTTCCCTTTTGATATAAATTTTAATAAGCTTGCCTACATTTACGAAAAAATCCCACTGTAATTTTGATTTCATTAAATCTATAGATCAATTTGGAGAGCACTGATGTCTCTATTCTGCAAGTCTTTTGATCCATGAACGTGGCATATCTCTCCGTTTACTTAAGCCTTCTTTGATTTCTTCCATCACCATTTTATAGTTTTCAGCATACAGATCCTGTGCATGTTTTGTTAGATTTATGCCTAAGTTTGTATTTTTTTAACACTTTTGGAGCCATTGCAGATAATACTGATTATTTAGTTTGTTTTCAAGTTGTTCACTGCTAGTTTTTAGAAAAATGATTGCTTTTTGTGTGTTGAACTTATATCCTGCAACTTTACTAGACTCGTTTATTAGTTCTAGGTCTTTTTTTTTTTGGCAGATTTCTTGAGATTTTATACATAGGCCATCATGTCTGCAAAAAGGCACATTTTTTTCTACCTTCCTTTCCAACTGTCTGCCTGTTCTTGGTGTATTGCACTGGCCAGGACTTCCAGTATAAGGTGGAATTGGAATGGTGAATATAGGCATCTTTGGCTTGTTCTCAACTTTTTTGTAGATGTTCTTTCTAGTTTGAGAAAATTCCTTTCTATGCTTAGTTAGCTGGGAATTTTTATTGTGAATGGATGTTGAATTTTGCCAAATGGTATTTTGGTGTCAATTTATATAATGTGTTTTTTTTTCATTTTTAGACTGTTAACATAGAGTCCATTGATTTCTTTTTCAAATATTGAACCACCATTACATTCCTGGGATAAACCTCTCTTGGTTGTGGTATATTGTTCTTTTGATATTTTACTCGATTTGATGCACTAATGCTTGAAGATTTTTAAATATATCTTTATATCTTTAATAGTTACAGGGGCTATTCAGATTATCTGTTTCATCTTGAGTGAATTTTTATAGATTATAAAATGGAATTTATTTAATCTAAGTTGTCACATTTAGAGGCATAGAATTATTTGTAGGATTCTCTTACTATTATTATCTTTGAGGTCTTTCATTCTTGATATTTGTAATTTGTGTCTTCTCTACTTTTGTTCTTTGTCAGTCTTGCTGGAGGTTTATTACGTAATTTTATTGATTTTTTTCAAGGAATGAGCTTTTTGTTTCATTGATTTTCTCTATTCTTTAGCTGTTTTCAATTTCATTGTATTCTGCTTTTTATTATTCCTTTCTTGTACATGCCATGATTTTATTCTGCTCTTTTTTTTCTAATGTCTTAAGGTTGAAGCTTAGGTTAATAATTTGATATTATTTTGTCTAATATAAGCATTTAATGCTGTACATATACCTGTAAGTATTGTTTAGCTGCAAGTCACAACCAGCCTTCTAATGGGTTGTGGTCACAATGTTAGTTCCATTTACAAAGCCCTGGCAGTGTTGTTTGGGTCAGTCCCAGGTGTCTCTGCTCAGTGGTCTGTGTAGGATCTGGATGCTGATCTATCTCTTAGGTCCATGCTCAAAAGTATGCTGTTCAGTGTTGGATGTATGCATGCACAGCTCAGGGGGAAGCCCAGGAGCTCATAAACAACATTTGGAGGTCAATATCCTGAACTCCTCCAACCCTATGATTTCCCTGACACTTTCCAGTTCTCTGAGGATTTTCTTTTTCACCCTCCATCCAAGAAACTGGGGCTTTGTTTATTCCACTCTGTAGCTTCTTTGACAGGACTATGCCCACATCTAGGGTCAAACAGTAAAAGAACAGAAAGAGTAAGAAAACAATGGTTTAAAACTCCCCAAGCCCACCCTACTTGGACCACAGCCCTGCCTATCAGTAAAGGAAGTGTTTGTGGTCTGCAGAGGACAGGGGCATGAAAAAATGGAGAAAAGAAAAAAAGGGGAGGGGGGATCTTGCAGTCTCTCTGAGTGTTAGGAGACACTTTCCTGCTCCTCAGCCTGAACTGGAAGGCTTTCCTAAGCTTTCTCCTTCTGCACTGATGTCCACTTCCATGCTCAGGCTGCCTAAAGATAGCTCTGTGAGATAGTGGGGAAGAGAAATGGTAAAACTCACCACCAACTCAGTTTTACTTGAATTATTGTCTCCTTGCCAAATTCTCCTGATGTTATTTGATTTTAAAAGTCCTCAACTAGCTTCTCTATGCATTCTATCTAGATTTTATAGTTGCATTTCAGTGGGAGACACAGAGTGAAATGTGCTTACCATTTTTCCTTCAACTAAAATCCTCCCCCTCCCCACTTTTTTTCCCTTAAAATAAATTCCTACAAGGAGACCCCAAGGCCATTTTTTAAAGTGCTTTTTATTTTGAAATAATTATAGATTTATAGGAAGTTTGAAAAAAATATACAGGGAGGTTCCTAGTGCCCTTTACCCAGCTTTACCCAATGCTTTCCCCAACATCTGGCATAACGATAATATTATATCAAAATCATGAAATCAACCTTGGTGTAATCCACAGAACTCAGATTTTACAAGTTATTCATGTACTCATTTGTGTGTATGTATGTGTTGCTTTATGCAATATTATCACACATGTAGCTTTGTGTACCTACCACGGATCATAATATGTAACTGTACTATCCCCACAAGGCTTTCTCATACTACCACTATCTAGCCACACACCCTTCATCCCATCCCTAACCTCCAGCAGCCATTGGCCTGTTTTCCATCTCTGTAATTATATTACTTCACAACTTTATAGAGGCAGAATTATATAGTATGTGTCTTCTTAAAGTTGGCTTATTTCACTCAACATAATTTCCTTGAGTTCATCTAAGTTGTCACATGTATCAATGGTTTGTTCTTTACAAATACTGGGTAGTATTCCATAGTATTAGTGTACCACAACTAATTTAACCACTCACCATTGAAGGACATTTGAGAAGTTTCCCATTTGGGGGTGTTACAAATAAAGCTGCTATGAATATTCATGTTAAAGATTCTGTCTAAAAATAAGTTTTCATTTCTCTAGTATGGAAGCCCAAGGTTTCATTTTTGGGTCATATGGAAAGTCCATTTTTAGCTTTAAAAGAAACTGCCAAACTATATTTTCAAAGTGGTTGTACCATTTTACATTTTCACCAGCAATGTATGAATGTTCTGGCTCTCTGCATCCTCATCAGCATTTGGTGTTATCATTTTTTAAAGCAATTTTAATAGACATGTAGTCTTATCTTATTGTGGTTTTAATTTCCACTTCCCTAATGGCTAATGATGTCAGACATCCTTTCATGTGCTTACTTGGCATCTATATATCCTCTGTGGTTAAATTTCTCTTCATATCTTTTGTATATTTTTAATTTTGTTTATTTAATGTTGAGTTCTGATAGTTCTTAATATATTCTACTCATAAGTTCTTTGTTAGGTATGTGACTTGCAAATATTTTACCCTAGCATATAATTTGTTTTTTTTCATCATCTTAATAGAATCCATGCAGAGCAAAAAATTTTCATTTTGATGCAGTCCAACTTATCAGTTTTTTCTTATATGGATGTACTTTTGGTGTCAAGTCTAAGAGCTCTTTGCCTAGTCCATTCCTTTCCCTTCCCTTCCTTTTTCTTCCCTCCCTTCTCCTCCCCTTCTGCCAGTGCCTTGATCTTTAACTTCCCAGCCTCCAGAACTGTAAGAAAGAAATTTCTGATGATTAAGTCACCCAGTTTATAGTATTTTTGTTATAGCAGACCAAATGGACTAAGGAAACCCAGGAACTCAGTGCAGTGTCACCCCTGTAGTCCTATGTGTCCCAGTCAGTCTGCCTTCCTCTTTCTACCTTATAGAGTCCTGTTGTGATTGTCTCTTATGCAGTGTCCAGTGCATTTAGTCATATTTAGAGGGAAGGAGGAGGGGCAGATGAGCCCACACCATCTTGTTATGGAACACCCAGGCAATTTTTCAAGCATTTGGAACATGTAGACACAATGTCTGTACCCTGGGAAGAGCATAGCAATTCGTATTCCCACCAGCAATGTATGCATGCATCCATTTTCTTCACTCATGAAAACATCTAATGTATGATTTTTGTTTTAAAATTTGCTTTTGGTTCCTAATAATATCATTAATTGACATGGGCTGCTGGCTGTATTCTGTGAATGCATATCTTGGAGATGCCACAAAAAGGGTTAAGTAATTGATGGAGCCCAGACCTAAGATGAAAACCATGAAAAATTCTGGGGAGGCAGAGCCCAGTGGGGTCTGGGATGGGAGGCATATTCTAGCCCATGCAGGGTCAGGCTGGAGCAGCTTCTCAATTACGGGCACCACCCCAGGTCACTGCCTGCCCAGGACTACTCTCGTGAGGAGATCCTGTTCCAGACACAGGTGTCCAGGCAATGCCAACATAGTCCAGAACCTACCTGGACTGGATACCACATCTGAGCAGGTTAGGTGGCTGCCCCATGACACCTCCCTATACACCTCCCCATGACAGTGTAGGGTAGCATCCCCTGGACAAAGGCAACACCCAGGCTAGAAGGACAGGAAGTTCCTGAGGGCCAGATCAGCCGGTGGGGATGAGCAAAAAGGGATGGCTGAACCTGGTATCTCACCCTACACTGCTCTCAGGAGCACCCTGGCCAACTTCCCTAAACTTCCTGGAAGGTGTTGCCTGGGAATAAGCCTTCCTGCCCCTCCTCCCAAGTATACTTGGCTAGTACGGTGGCTGACCTTCCCCAGGGAAATTGAGTGGCCATAAGGAAAAATAAGACACGTGAGAATACTCCTAGAGAGAAAGACCACAAACTGAACACCAGAGAGAGCAGATAGCTAGACAAGACAGAAACAGTATTTACATGTGCATAATAAATATCCACAGGAGGATATTGGAAATCTGAGGCTAGTGAGGCAGTTATGAAGAAGAACCAGCTGGGGATATTGGGTATGAACAATATAAGTGCCAAAATGACGAACTTGATAGGAAGGCTAAAGAGCAGAAGAACAAATGGACTGGGGATCAGGTTGAGGGTTCTAGAAGAGAGGAATAAGAGGCCAATGAGATGGAGAGTTAAAGAGGGACAGACATGAGATGAAGAAGCATTCACATTTGTCTGATAAGAATGCCAAAAGGAGAGGAGAAGATCAATAGATAAGAGGAAATATCTGAAAAATAACAGAATTTCCCCGGTTCCTGCCAGTGGTGAATGTGCTCAATGCTTTTAATTTTTGCCAGTCTGGTAGGCAAAAGAAATATTTCATTATTGTTTAAATTTGCATTTTTATTAGGTAACTAGTGGGCTTTAGCATATTTTCAAGTGTTTATTAGCCATTCTTATATCTTCTATGATTTGTACGTATCCTTTGTTAATGTTTCTGTTGGGTTGTTTACCGTACTGATTTTGTGAAAGCTCCTTATATATTCTGGATATAAACCCTGTGGCTCTTTATAAACCTTATAAATATTTTTCCCCAGTATAACACTTGTTTTTTGATAAGCCCACAGTGCCTTTCTTTGCACAGAGGTTTTAAATGTCCACACAATCAAATCTGGTATTTTCCTTCATGGCTGTGAGGTTTTGTGTCTTGTTTCGGTGAGTCATTCCTACCTCTTTAATTACAAAAATGACCTATTTTAAAAATCTTCCTACTATAAAAGATCTCTCCACATGCTTTCTAAATTTTTAATTTTCTTTAGCTTAAAAATATTTAATTAGTAATTATCAGTGTTACTTTTGAAATTAATATTATTGATTATTGGTTATATTTATTTACTTTTATTGACGGATTTACATTTAATTTAACTTAATTATTTGAAGTAATATATGAATATATTCAGCGTGTAAACAATCCAACAAGATAGTAGTGAAAAAGGATGTTTCCTCTTTAACACCCTCCCAAACCTCTCATCTTACTTTCCTCTCCACACTAATTGCTGATCTGTTTGATGTGTATCTTCCAAATAGCTCTCTTTCTAGTAGACACTGAGAGTCATACATTGTTATTTTCCTCCATGTAGTGTCTTTAAAAAACAAATACAAGTAGGATATTTTGTTTGGAAATTTTTTATTTTTAACTATTATTAGTGTCATGGGAGGTCTTTTTTATATCATTGCAGTGTGTGTCTGTGTGTGTGCGCATGCACGTGTGCACGCACGCACGTGTGCACGCATGTGTGTGTGATCCTTGTTTAGTTAATCTTTTTTTAAATTAAAATTTATTGGGGTGAAAATGGTCAACAAAACTACATAGGTTTCAAGTGTACAGTTCTATAATACATCATCTATACACTGCGTTATGGGTTCACCACCCAGAGTCAGTTAATCTTGTAGAATGAACTGGGGAGTTTCTCATTTTCTTCTATGCTGTAGTAATATCCATAATAGCAATCCCCTGTCTCTGGAGACAGATGGACCCCCTCTAATGCCTTGGTTACCTGTTTAGTTTGTTCTATGTGTATTGTTCTTTTCAGGTTTCCTGCCTCCTGTTAAGCCGTTTTGGTGACATGTACACACACACACACACACACACACACACACACACACACACATGCACGCACACACACACATGAGGTAGGACAATGATGTTAATGAACTCGCCCTAGAAAAAGTGCTACATACGTCATAGCTGAATATCACTATTGTTACCTTCAAAGTACTCCCCTTGGGAAGCTATGCATCGATGCCAATGCCTAGTCTACCCTTCAAAGCAATTTTGGAACTCTTTTTCTGGAATGGCCATCAGAGCTGTCATATTACCCTTGATGTCCTGAATGTCATCAAAATGTCTTCTTTTCAATATTTACTTTATCTTCTTTTCAATATTTATTTATTTAAGTCATAAATTTGATTTTTTTGATTGTCTTGCATTGTCTGATGCAAGAGCCGTGAATTGTTGGTGAAAAGTTCACATAGCCTTTTTCATGCAGCCTTTTCAGCACTTCCAAATAGTAAACTTGGTTTCTAAACAGGTTAACTGTTTGTCCAGTTGGTACAAATTCATAATGAATAATCCCTGTGATATCAAAAAAGGTTAGCAACATCATTGCAACTTGTTCACATACTTAATTGTCAGACCTCATATATTTCCTTCTAAACACCAATTTTGTTGAATTCCATCATTTTTATATAAATACTATTGTCACTGAGTTCCAAATACTTTGTAATTTTCATTGTGGAAATTAATTTTGCTTCCAAAATGCATTTTTAACATTGTCTTCTTATTGTTTCTAATTTTATTGCAACCGGGTAAGAGAGTGTGATTGGTGAGAGGTGCTGAAGTGTCCTTGCTCACCCTGCACAGTAGCAGTGCTCCCAAGCACTCTGAAGGAGGTTGATGAGAACATATAACCTCTGTTGGGTCTGGGTTCAAAGCTCTCTGTAAAAGTGAGTTAGACGTCAACTATAATTTAATATACATATAGTCACAAGATGTGGAGTACAGTGTGGGGAGTGGAGCCAATGGAATTGTAATAGCTATGTATGATATCGGGGGTAGGAGCAGTGGATTAGGGGAGAGGGGTTGTCACTTTGTGAGGGGTGAAAAGCATAACTATTGCATTGTTTTGTACACCTGAAGCTGATATAATAATAATAATAATAATAATAGTAATAATGAAACGAGTTAGAGACTTTACAATCTGTTTTCCTGCTTTGTAATAGCTTCATTGGTTTAGTTTGCTCAGATCTTTGGTGCTAGTAAGTCTTATTAACACATTCAGGCTGTTTTTGTTTGTTTAGGCTGAAGGGGTGAAGGAGTAAAGAAAGGCCAGTGTTGGCCGGGACTGGCATATTTTCATCTACCGGAGTTGTGCCTTGCCAGGTAAGTGCTCCCCTGTCTCAGATTGCTCAGTGAGCACAGCTGGTGGGAGTTGCATAGTGAGGTGCATTTCCCCTGGGTTGGGGATGGGGTGTTGGTGTCTCGCCTCTGTTTGTTTTTGGCACTGAGACAATACCCACTTCTCTGCTTCCTAACAGATCTTGTTGGTTAGCTGGCTTTCGCTTGGGATGGGCTTCTGGCCAGCCCACTGTGAGGAGATGGGACTTCCCAGGAATGAAGAGGAACGTAGGCAACTGCAAGAGCACCAAGGCCCCGGAGTGGGGGTGGGAGGGGGTGTTGCTCTGACATGGAGCATGCCCGGAAGGCCCCACACCTGTTCTCCAAAAGGTTCTCTTCCTCCCATGGTGGCTCCCAGGGTACCTCCTCAGCGTGCAGCCCTGTCTTGCAGTGCATCTCCCCAACTCCTTCAGCTTCTCACTCTGCTCTCCCACACTGCCTTACATCTTCCCTGAGGTTTATGAGAGCTGATCCTGCATGCTGCTAAGAGTGTGGATTTTTTTGCAAGCAGGGACTCAAACAGATATTTGCACCCCCATGTGCACAGCACCATTATTCACAACAGCCAAAAAATAGAAGCAGCATAAGCATGCATGAGTAGATGAGTGGATAAACAAGTGTGTATAACCATACAATGGAATATTATTCAGCCTTAAAAAAGGAAACTCTGAACAGGCTACAACATGGATGAATCTTGGGGACATTATGCTAAGTGAAATAAGCCAGTCACAAAAGGATAAATACTATATGATCCTACTTACATGAGGTAGCTAGACTAGGCAAATTCATAGAGACAGAAAGTGGAATGGTGGCTGCCAGGGGCTGGGGGAGGGAGAACGGGGAGTTGTTCACTAGCACAGCACTTCTGTTTGGGAAGATAAGAAAGTTCTGGAGATGGATGATGATGACGGTTGCACAACAATGTGAATGTACTTAATTATTATTGAACCGTATACTTAAAAACAGTTAAAATGGTAAGTTTTATGTTATGTATGTTTTACCACAATTTTTTAAAAAGATTTTATTGGGGAATTGGGGGACGGGAACAGTGTTGGGGAATTGGGGAAGGGGACCAGCCAAGTTGTTGTTCTTCAGTCTTTGTTGTGGAGGGCGCCAGTCGCCATCTGGCTTCCCGTCAGAAGCTCGTGGCCTCTAAGCTCAAGGTGCTGTGTTACAACCTTAGTTGCGGGAGAGCGTAGCCACCATCCCATGCAGGAGTCGAACCCAGCAGCCTTGTTGTTAAGAGCACGTGCTTTATCCACTGAGACATCTGGGCAGCAGCTCAACTCAAGGTGCCGAGTTCAGTCTTAGTTGCGGGTGGACATAGCCCACCATGGAACAGGCAATCTTGTTGTTACACCAGCTGAGCCATCCTGCCACCTGTTGACAGCTCAGCGACAGCTTAGCTCGGGCGCAGTGTCACTGGGAATTGAACCGGCGGCCCTGTTGCTCAGAGCTTGTGCTTTTAAGCTAACTCTTAACCAACTAGGTCACTCGGTCGGCCCTACCACAATGATTTTTAAAGGCATGGATTTGGGAGCCAGTCTGCCTCTTTCACACCCTGCCTTCACCATTAAGTTGGTGGCCTGGAGCAGGTTACTAAACCTTGTGCCTCTGTCCTCATCTGTAAAATGGAAATCCTATGTATCTAAAGTCTGGCTCTGGAGAGTGACACTGACAACCTTTAGAATGAACAAACCCAGGCTTAATAATGGCTGCTGCACCCCCTGAGTGCTCCCCCATGAGATTGAGGAGAAGGGAGCGCCCTTTCCCAATTTGTTTACCTCTAGCCTTCTTCGCCAGGGCTTTGCCATGCTTCTCCTCCCCCTTAAACCTCAGCAACCCTTCACCCCACCCACCATGGGCCCTATGTGTTCCCTGACCTCCTGTAACACATTGTTTTTCAAGCTCAGCTCTGGAGGCGTCGCCACCAGCCCCTGACCGCTGCATCCCCTTTCCCTGCGAGCTCTGAGCAGGTGTCCATCCTCTGTCTCCTAACAGTTTATTTCACCTGTTTATTGAGACACCTGCTTACCCCACTGAATGCTAAGGTCCTGGACAAGGTTCTCAGATGTGACTGGCAGGCCGCAGGAGCACCTTCCCTGAGTCTTCTGCTACCGCAGCCATCCGGTCGTGCACCGCAGTGCTTCCCCTGTCCCGGGAACTGACCTTGAATGTCACGTTCCTTGCGGCCATAACACCCAGCCATGGTGCCTGGTCAGCAAACCCTGCGAGACTGGACACTGGGTATCTTCTCCTGGGGCCTCAGTTTTCCCATCTATAATATAAATAAACGAGGTCATCCAGTTCTGATGCACTGTGGCTTTATGATGGTAAATGGTGTCAAGCTGAGTGTATGCCCAGAGGGCCCATCCAGGTGAGAGGGAATGTGTGCATGCATGCAAATGTTCCCCTTTGTGTGATCAAGCAGGGGACAGCCCCAGCTCCCAATAGAGGAGAGACTTCCCTTCTCTCGCGATCCTGGGGGATAAAGCACCGGGACAGTTCCGCAGTCTCTGAGCGGCCACGGTGGTCGGACGTGGAGGTTAAGGGTTGCGCTGAGCTCGGCCTCTGCTCCGGACCAAGAGAGGGCGCCACAGACAAGCAGATACGGAGGAACAGCAGACAGGCGGGGCTCCTTAGCCTGATAGGGAGGGAGGGGGCCGCCCACGACTCTGGCCCATGCTCAGGCTGACAATGAGAAGAATTATTAATCACGATAGTTATTGTTTATTTAGCGGTATGCTCCCAGACACTGGGCTGACTGCATAACGGGCAGTCTGTCATTTTATTTCCCAAATAGTTTTGTAAATCTGTTATTAAAAAACACCTAGTAGAGCTAAAAGTACTAGAGGCCTGTTCTGCCACTCAGTAGTTGTATGACTTGGGGCATATCTTCGAGCCTGAGGTTTTGCTATATAAAATAGACTTTTTAGCATAACTGCGTGTGTGCGATTGTGCACGAATGTGCATGAATATATGTGTTTGCATGTATGTGTGTGAGTGCGTGTGCTTGCACACATGCATTAAAGGCCTCGGAGAAGTGAGCTGAGGAGTTAAGGGGAGATACCGGGAAGGCAGTTGGCACCAGGCGTTTGGTGCCCAGGAGAGAAGCTACGGTTCCAGATGCATCCTGGGGAACCATGTTTTAGGGTGATAGATTTCGTCCCAGCCTGTTTACAGCAAGGAAACGGGAGTGCTGGGAGCTGGAGCAGGGCAACCCAATGCTTCAGGGGGTGGTGGAGGGCACATGAGTGAGAAGATGGAGAGAGGGATTGGAAAAGGGATGGAAATTGGAGGCATCAAGAAATGCACATGCTGCCAAGAGGGCATCTTGGTGCCTGGGCCAAAGCTGACCCTTGGGAAGGAGGCTGCACAGGGGTTGTGCTTACCGGAACAGAACAGAGCCCCAAAAGGAGGCCCATGCAGTATGGACAACGGGGTACAGGACAATGGTGGTGCCACTTCAAGGCACCAACGAAACAGGGGAGAGATGGGTTATTCAACAAAGGTGGTTGGAAAAACTAGTTAATCCACTGAAAAAACATAAAGTCACTCTTCACCTCACACTATGCTTAAAAATAAATTCCAGATGATTAAACCTTTAGATGGAAAAAAAATAAAAAGGAAAACATTTAAAAAAGGGGAGGGGAGGGCGGCCAGAGTAGCTCAGCTGGTTAAGAGCTCGCTTGGGAGCGCCAGCTCTGAGCAGTAGGGCTGCAGTTTGGATCCCACATTGAGAGCCAGTGATGCTCGCCCTCTACAGCTAAGATGATGAACAACAGCTCGACCTGGAGCTGGGCTGCTGTGAGTCAGAGTCGCCAGCGATGGCGTAAGCTGCAGCGGGCCTGCAGTGGGCTTCCCTGAGCTACGTGAGTGGCTGGCAGCCAGCGTGAGCGGCGAGCTGCCAGGAGCCTCTGTGAGCGGCCCACCAATGACCGGCGACCGATTGCCCCACCCGGGAAGAGCACAATGATCATACCAACATGGGCCAGTGAAGTGACGTCCTCCACAACTAGACTGAAGAACAACAACAAAAAACCCAGCAATTTGTCTACCTGTCTGTTCCCCTTCCCCGATTCCCCAATGCTGTTCCCCTCTCCCCCCAATTCCCCAATAAAATCTTTAAAAAAAAAAAAGTGGGTGGGAGGCTTGTGAGCAGATGGTAAATTTTATCCCAGGAAGCAGGGGTGAGGGAGTGGAGACTGGGAAGGGTGGACCAATCGCTAACTGGGGGTTTCTGAGGACCACACAGAACACACTCCCAATGGCTGTAGCATGTGGGGGTTTCTCCTGCCAATGTTCCCCAGGAATTTCTCTATGGTAGGGACACTTCACACATCCAGGCTCCCTGAGTCAGGAAGGAGAAATGCTGAGGCCAGACACAGCATTTGAAATCATAGGGGTGACCAAGACCAACCTGGGCAGAAGCAGCACCTGCTGCCACAGGTTTAGGAAAGAGAGAAAAGTCTTGACTCCCAAGAATGTGGCTGGCCTAGGGACCTATTTGAACTTGCTTAGACCCTTCCATGTCTTTTTTAAGTCCTGTGTATTTTTCCATAGCTGCAATAATGGAAAGGTATGCGTCTAAGTAACCTGGACGTATCCACTTAATTTTCACACTTGGATCTTTTTTTCTGATGATGCCCATTAGTCCTGACATCGCCATTGCTGAAACCTCCCTGGTGGCTGGACATTCTGGTTGTTGTCAGCATTCTGCTTTTCATATCATAAGGGTTCTGCCACAGGGCCTCCCGACTGATGTGGACATTGCCAGTGGACTGCGCTTTGGCTGCACTGCCATCTCCATTTCCACCTTCCTCACCATTCTCACCATCCCTGTCAACACTGATGGAGAACTTTCTGTGCACCAAGCCCAGTTTCGGGGGCTTTCCAGAAAGTTCCTCTCAACCCTCCTACTAGAAGTAAAGGCTTGGTTGTTCCCCTATTTACTGGTGAGGCACTGGAGCTTGAAGAGTTTAAGTAACGAGACCAAGGGCGTCACCATTTGCATCCTCCTTCTCTCTAATTTGCCCCCAGCCCAGCCCCTTTCCCTATGCCCACATCCCTTCCCATCAAGGTTAGACCCTTTTTCTCTCCATGGTCAGGACATAGGAATAAAGATTTAGCTGCTCTGGGAACTTTTATAGAAAGTATTCTCAGAGAAGAAACCAGGAGGCATTGTGTAGAACACTGGCCTTGGGTGTATCCCTCAGTCTCCTGTGGTTAGGTTAGTAGGGGTTATGTTCTGGGGCTGCTGGAAATACAAAATGAAGGAGCAGACTTTGAGATCATCCCCACTCACCGAGCCACTAACTCCAGTGGTAATGGTCCTGTCTTCTCTTTCTAGCAACAATCAACTTAGCAACAGCCGCTATCATCTACTGGGTGCTTTCTCTGGGCCAGGCTCTGTGTTTAATACTTTACATTCATTCTGTTGTTTCAATCTCAAAACAACCCTATGATTATCCCCATTTCACAGATGAGGAAACTGAGCCCCAGTGAGGTTAAGCAGGTGACCCAAGATCTCCTAGCTAGTAGGTGGCAGTGCCCATGTCAATCCGGCTTGTGAAGCTGACGTTTGCGCCCACAGCCCTGCATTGTACAGTCTCTGTGTCAGCATTTTCCATGGTCCTCACAGCAGTGTTGACAAGCAAATGGAATGAGTCCTGATCCACTGAGGCTCAGAGACTGTGGGAGCTAGGACAGTGGAGCTAGAATGTATGTTCACTCTCTCCTTTCTCCGAGTGGCAAGCTCATTTCTCCTGAAAGGGCACCCTGCCCTGCTGTGAGGGATGGGTTCAGAATCACTCCCACCTACAGCATGCAGCTTTTCTAGGCACCCCTGCTTACCTGGAAGGTGCCTAGAAAAAGAACAGGAGAGCTTCTGATGTGGGACAGTGGGGCAGGTAACTGGGCCTTCCCATGCCAGGATCTTTCACACCTGATCATTGGCAGTCTGCCTCCTGGGCCGGGTACCCAGCACCACTTGCTGCCCAGAGAGCCCGGGTCAGCTCCTCCGACCTCCCACCGTAGGTCCTGAGAACAGGGTTTCCCTCCTTCCACTCTGTCTGGCCCTAGTGGCCCTAATTCTGCCACATGCAAGCAGCAGCCCTTCTGGAAGCCACATTTCAGAGAGAGATTATGTCCTGGTGGTGCCACCTCATTAATGCAATCAGGAAGTTTCCTTGAGACTCCAGCTGCTTTGCTGGGAGCCAGGCCTGGCTCCCAGGCCATCTGTGCTGCACCTCAGCTCACAGCTTCTATCCATGCTGGAAGAGCCTTAGAAAACCTGCACCACCCAGGCCAGTACCCACAGGGAGGGGCGAGCTCTGAGTGCGGCCTCACCAGAGTGTCATGTGGTTGTTCTCCTCCCTTCTTTGAGTGAGGTACTTGGCTGATTTTATTCAGCCATCGAGAGTATTCATTTATTTAGAGAAAGCTCTCAGCAACGAGAAATCAGCACTTTTGAGAACATTCCAGAAAACGGCCATTTTCCATCAATGTTAGGCTCTTAATTGAAAATTTTAAGAAGAGAGGAAATTTGGGGAGAATCTAGAAATTCTCTCCATCATGGTAATAAGCTGTAATCAGAACCAAAGCATTGTGTTAATTCCCATGGGTTCTCCCCTCAGGAAAACCCAGAGTGTGTCATTAGCAGATAGTGGGAATTGGGGTCAGAGGGGACTGATAAGGTCAAATATTCCAGGAAGTAGATTTGGGGAGGGCCAGGGGACAAACCTTGCTTTTTTATTTTGCTGCACCTCCTCCTCACGCCAGTCTGCACTCCAGACTGACCTCAGAGGCACCCCAGTGTCATGCAGTTTGAAAACATGGGGAAAGGGCCTTCCTGACAGAGGAATGAGCAGAGCTGTGGTCAGGTGCAGGAGGCAGTGGTCATGGTCTGGGGCCGATCTGAGAGTCTGGGTCTTCCCAGTGAGGCAGGCACTAGAGATTCAAGGTGAGGATACTGCAGGATAGCGGGTCACTCTGGGGAACACAGGTTCCCCAGGTGGCGGCGGGAACCACTTCTCCAGGTGCATCCAAGTGGCTGGGCGTGGCTCTGAGGCCACACAAGGCCTGACCCGCCCCTATGCGCTAGCCTGTCCCTCACGTCCCTGCAATGAGGGCCCAGTGGAGCTCCCTCTGAGCTGGCTCCTGTGGATGTGGGCAGGCCTAGCCAGGCCTCCTCACTCCTGGCACCCTTTGGCAGACACTCTGTGTTTTCTGGGATTAGAGCTGCCAGAAAGGAGATGCGGAGTGATGCCAGCTGTCCCCAGGACCTTCAGACCTGGGCTTCTAGGGCTGGATTTGCCACTTGGGCTGAGGGTCCCCAGACAGATCTCATTGGCTTTAGCAGAATTCCCCACAAACTCACCCATAGCCGTACTGTCCAGCCCCAAGAGTAGCTGCCGGTTGGACAGAGAACTGACAGGGCCTTGGACATGGGGGTGGGGTGGGGGAACATCATCATTAATTTCCTCCACTGACTCCCTCCCTCTCACTGTTTCAAGTCCCACCTGTGACTTCCTTCCTATTTAATGCTTCTGAGGGCTCTGGGCCTAGAGTGAAAGGTAGGGATGGTTGCTCTCTCTATGGGTCAAGATATAACCCAGAAAATTAGAAAAATAAATATCAATGCCACATGTTGAGAGTATACTGTGTGTCAAGAGTTTTACATATCATCAAAACCCTAAAACAGTCTTGCAGGTTACACTTAATCACACCTCCCCTACCCCAGGTGACATAGAAAATGGGCTCCAGGTAGTTCAGTGACCCAACACAGGTAACCTGTCCCAGATGACACAGCCAGTGTGGAAGTGGGGCTGGGATTGGAACCAGGTCTCTCCAGACCCTGGCCCCCTCTCCATGGGGTTGTGCTAGGAGAAGAAGGGGTGTCAGTGGAGGGCAGGACCAGCTCCTTTGGGAGAGCTGTGTCCCTACATCCTGCCAGCTGGCTGCATAGTGAGAGCTCATGGGGATAGCTTTGAGGCTTGGCAGGCCCCCATCCTTCCTGCTGCCCACCTAAGTCTTCCAGCGCCTTCTGGCTTCATGGCAGCAAGGTATTCTGTGCCCTAGAAGAAAGCAGAGACCTTAAGAGGCAGGTGCCCACCCACTTCCTGGCCCAGGAGCCCTGACACTCCTTGCCACTCTGTCTCTTCATTCCTCCCTTGTATTCATGCCTTTCATGGAACAAAAACCAGGCTGTGTCAGGGAACCAGGGGTGGTGGCCAAGACTGCCCTCCATTTCTGACAGTATTCACATTTGGATTAGTTCAGAAAGTTATCTGCCTTGATTACATTACCGAGTTCCTACAGATATGTGTCAGAGAACCAGAACTTAACATGGTGTTTTGAGAAGCTGGGGGGAAATCAGCTCTCTTAAAGAATGTTCTTGTATTGACCAGGAAATCATTGGAGACCCTGAGGTGTCTTCAGGACCTCTGTGTGGGCAAACACATAGATATAGGTCTCCCTGCGCAGGGTTAGGTAAGCACCCAACAAATGGTTATGGTTTCTTGTGCTGCATAATGAGGGTTGACATGTATCCTGTTTTTCTTTTTACCTTGGCTTCCAGGAGGCTCAGTGCCAAGTTTTACGTTCAACTCCAGACCTGCTTTCCTTGGACTGGTACAGCCCCTGGACTCTCTCCCCTCTGTATCGCATGAGCCTGTCGTTTAATTTTTGTTCATTGTGCCCATTGTTGCTGATTATGGGACATTCCTTCTGGAAGGAGGTTGGGTGAGTCAAAGGAGGTGAGATAATGAGTAAGCAATGATGGGGGGTGACTGTGTCCTTAAAGGGTGTTCTGCCAAGGATGGGTTGAGTATGTGTGCTGGGAAGGAGGAGGACCTCAGTGGTGGCAGCCAGGGAGCAGGTGTCGAAGAGCAAACGCCCGTGGTTACATCATGTGACACGGACCCTTGAAATAAATAGAAGTGTTGCAAGTGAGCATGAATAAACCTCATGTGCTCAGAAGGGAAAACCGTCTACAGCCCTCTGTTCAGCTGTCATTGCTTTCCTATTTCTTGGCCATCTTATCTGATACCTGAGTGATGGTGGATGCATTTATGCTGTGCTTCACTCACTAACCTTGTGCCAGAGAGAAGCCTCAGGCACCATGTGAACTCATATCTTACTGCTTGCGTCTCACTGGGACCTACTAAAATCATCTCTGTTTTTTCCAATGATGAAGACAGTGCTGCTGTGAGCCTATGAGTGCGTCTATAGCGTTTCCCTTTTCTTAAATCACGTCCACAGGGTAATTGCTCAAAAGTGGAATTAGTGCCCTGGAATATGAGTGTGTGGGGCTGGCCCGAGGGGTGGGACCAGTTCCCAGGTCCCTGACCCCAGACGCTTGCTCCCGGACCCCAAACATGTCACTGTTAGGTGTGGCATTAAGACATTAATTTGGTATAAAACAAGACCCTATCACTCAGCCTATTTCTTTGCTACACGGTCAAACAGTTCGCTCTCCCTTTTGATGTTGTTATCATGTTTATTTGTTTTTCCTGCTATTTGTGTTTCATTCTCATAAACTATCTGTTTATATCCATTGCACCTTTATCAATCAGGGACTTAATGAATTCATTAAAATTTGAGGGAATTGTTTATGCTATAAAATTAGCTTAGGTCTGTCATATTTGATCAAACATTTTTTCTAGCCTCTTTTCCTTCTTATTTTAGTTCTTTTTCCCCTAAATTCAAATTGCTTTCTAGTCAAGTCATAGCCCTGATTTCACCAGTGAAAGAGGACTGTCCCAACACAGTTCCCACCCTGAATTTAGAGGTCAGCGCAGGGGCTGCCAAGCTCGGCTGGTAGTGGTCGTTGGAGGTGGGTCTTGTTCACTTGAGGCCTGGACCTGGACCTGTACTGCACTTTATTCTCATGTGTGCCCTGGAGGCCCAGGAGTGGAGGGAAGTCCACACCTAGACAAGGGTCGCGGGCCATGACATCCTCAGATCTGAAGGACTAGGATGAGTGAGCTCCCACCTCAGCCCCAAGAGGGCAGCCATGACAAATTCCTTACCTGGCTGTGGGTTTCTCCAAGACCCACCCACACCTGAGATGGGTGGCCCCGAAGGCTCCTCCCTCAGCGGCCAGAGAGTCACCCTGGGGTCGGGTGGGAGCTCTCCCCAGGGGAGTATTCCGTTCAGCAGAGTCAGAGACAGGGAGGAGCGTGTCAAGGTGCTGAGCAAGACCCCTCCTAGCTATCCATCCCCTCTATAGATCCCCACACCCACATCTTCTCAGCCTCCTGACTACCATGCTGTGCCCTTAGGTGGCTTGGTTACCTGTCAGCCCTGCTGTTTGTGCACTATGCCTTCTCCAGGAGCCTGCCCTTGCTGGCTGCTGCACTCAGCCACCAGGCTTCTGCACAGCACGTCCTGGTGGTGTATCCTGGAAGGCTCTCCATAGAGGTGTCCCTGCAGGCAGCGGTGGCTATGTACTTGGCCCACAGAAAGGTGTGGCAGGTGTTTGTCAGGCTGAATGCGTGTGTTAGATGGTTGGACCCCAGGTTCTGGCAGGCAAGTGAGGTTCCCCTCTGGTCCCTTTGGGGTCCCCTTGCCCCCTGCAGATGTGAGTGTGGTGTTTGGGGGTGCTCTGGGTTGGGTAGGAGGCTGGGCGTTGCTCCCTCCCTGTCTCATGGCAGAGCCTGGACGCGTCAGGAAGGCAGCCCTTGTCTCCGGCCTCCATTGTGTGAGTCACCATTTGGAAGTTACCTTCATTTGTTTTAATTTAATGGCACTCGGCTCATCCTGGGAGCACTGCCACCCGCTTGTCCTTCCTTCCACTGCAGCTTTACACTCTGTGAGGGAAGGGGGCTGGGTGCAGAGTGTTTTGCAATAAAGCACTTCCCCCTCATCATCTTTTAAAAAAAATTTCTAGGCAGAAGCATTGGGGGAAATTTACTAGCCTGTCAGAAAAGCCATTGCTCATCAGACTGGAGAAAGAAAAGGCAGAGGTCATCAATTTATGGGCAATGTCTCAGGAAGGGATTAAATCATTTAGCAACATGTCCTTAAGAAATTATTGAAGTGAAGCCCCACACTGCACTTTCTATTCCTAGGCCTTCCCATCAAATCCACTTTCCCAATGTGGAGTGAGCCTGACGTTGGCGGTCATCTTCTCAGCTGTTCAGAAGCTGTGCCTGTGCTGTTTCTGGGGTTTCTGGGAGAAGGCTGTGTGTGTGGATGATACACACTCAGGTGCCTATGTAAGCTGGTAAATAGGTAGTTGTGTGATCCGGTTACATAAACACACACAACCACTGTCTGGCTGTAATAGTTTTCAGTATTCTTATGTTTGTGTTACATTGTAAGTTGCCACAAATTCAGTCAGACAAGTAAAGGTATAAACACATTTAAGCATCCAGCTACAGGATTCCAGAAGGCTTGTTAGAGTCCTCTTTTTTTATGCCCAGAGCTCTGCAGGGCATGGCCTGGTGTTATCAGGTGATCAGGGGAAGCTGCCAACTGCCCCAGGCTGACATGCCCCCAAGAGTCCGTGGATTGGTTGTTGATTGTCGGGAGCTCTGGCTTTGAAGCCAGCTGGACCTGGGTTCAAACTGCAGTTCCTCACTAGGGAGTTGTGTGACTTGCCCTCTCAGTGCTGTCCTCGCATGAGCCTAGAATGTGTGGTGCTGGGACTGGTGTTTAGATTGACACATGAAGGTTTTTGGGTTGTTAATGTGCCTGAAGTTCTGACAGCCTGTCTTAAGCAGGACAGCCAGTCCACCAGGACACTCGACTGGGCATGAGGCATGAGGTATAGATAACTAAGCACTGTGGGGGTTAATTTTATGTGTCTACTTGACTGTGCCATTGGGTGTCCAGATAAAACATTATTTTTGGGTGTGTCTGTGAGGTGCGGGTGTTCGCAGAAGAGACTAGCATTTGGATTGGTAGAGTGAGTAAAGCAGATTGCCCTCCCTAATGTGGGTGGGCTTCACACAATCAGTCAAAGGCCTAAATGGAACAGAAAGTGGAAGGAGGGAGGATTTGTTACTTGCCTGCCTGCCCTTGGACTGGGACTTACACCATCAGTGCCCTGATTCTGAGGCCTTTGGACTCAGACTGGAACTATATCACCAGCTCTCCTGAGTCTCTAGCTAGCAGGTGACAGATCCTGGGATTTCTCAGCCTCCACAACTGCACGAGCCAATCCCTCATATTAAATACCTCTCTCTCTCTCTCTCTCTCTCTCCTCTCTCTCTCTCCATATATATACAGAGGGTGCCAAAAAATGTATACACATTTTAAGAAAGAAAAAACTGTATTAAAATTGTAATACTCAATATATACCAATAACAAAAGATGAATACAAGTCATGTTTGATTTCTGCAATTACAAGAGGTGCTCAAAGTGGTTACCATCAACATCCAGACACTTCTGATTAAGAGAAACTACTGCTTGAGCAACGTTGGCCAAAGTGTCCACTTGTATACCATATATATATATATGTATACATATGCCATATATATACATATAATATATATAATATAATATAATATATAATATGTATTTATCTCCTAATCCTATTGGTTCTGTTTCTCTGGAGAACACGGAGTAATACAAATATGAATTTGGTCAACACAGCCTAGCCATTCATAAAAAACAAACAGATGAAATATTTCTGTTGGAATTAAACAGGAAGACTTTCTAAACACTAACTGCCCCATTTTGTTCATCCAACAAACACTCGCTGAGCACCCCTGTGCTAGGCCCTGGTCCATAAATCCAGGGGTGGACCAGCTGCCAATCTGTCTTCATGGGCTCAGGTTCTTGAGGGAGATGGGTGGTGAACTGGTAGATGAGTGGAGCCGCACAGAGGGTGGGCACTGTGTAGGCAATAGCCGGCTTTGGCCATGTGGACCTGAGGATGGATGTTCACTGCACAGGGCACCGAGGTCAGAGCACTGTGGGTGCTCCTGCCTCCTGGAGAGGTGAGAGAAGCCCAGCAAGTGTGTGGAGAGATGCCAACCACACCAAAGATGGCACTGGGCAGGGTTTTGGCTGAGCTGACAGACTACATCTGCAGGTCTTATTTCTGTCTTGCAGGGGGCGTCGAGGCAGAGGCTGCTCAGGGAAGGGCAGGGCAGGCACACACCAGGCCTTCGTAGGGCCTGGGATTTTGAGGGCCAGGAGCACTCTGTTTTATCTTGCCCTCTCTGGAGGGCTTTCCATTGTCTTTTGCTCATGACAGTATCACACTTCCCACCTGGCCTCAGAAGGCCTGGCCCTCACTCCGTCACCTAGTCCCCCAGGGTTACCTGCAGTCTGCTTGGCCCCTAGCAGGTGTCAGGAGTGTGGCTGAGGGCCTGGTAAGCGATATATGGCTTTGGCCAAGAGAGACTGTGAGTCCCCCAGTGCCAGCATGGTGCCTGGAGAGGAGCCCCTGCAGCCATCTCAATGGGCATCACCTGCGGACTGGCCTGCCCCCGGTCTACAATCTCCCCTTGGGAGGTTCATGGGGCAGCTCCTGTCTGCACACCCCTACTCCCATGCCCCTGTCATTATTTAAGTGGTGACAGTTACAAGCGCCCCTGGGGCAGCTGGAAACAGCGGCAGGTGGACATATCACAGGGATGGAAAGCCAGTGTCCTTCAGGATGGCCAGAGACATCCTCATGTCAGGGACAGTGGGGTCTGGAGTCATGGGACTGTGTTTACTCCCTCAGGGTACTGCGGGCTCCCATACCTGTCCTCAGCTGTGGCCAGGTGGGAGGGAGAGAAGCAGGCCTCTTACGTGAGCACCTTTGTCTGGCATTCCTGTGTTGGCTATGGCTCCCTCCTCAGCTCTGAGTCATAGGCACTTGCTGTTTCCAGGACAGGCAAGTGGCCTTGTCCTCTGTGTGTCTGCCCCATATCCAGGGACTCAGAGCCAACCCTTAAGGCATTGGGGCTCCTCCCTCACTTCCCAGGCTCTGAGGGGCAGAAGTCATGTTTCGCAGCCCAGGCTGAGCTTCCTCCAGAAAACACTCCCACAGTCCATCTCCTTAGAGGTGGATGTGAGTTTTGAAAATTGGCACTGAGCTGTGCCACATTCTCCATGGTTCCTCTTCTCCCAAGAGTGACTGGGGGCTGAGGTCAGACACACCAAATCCATCTTCCATGCTCATTAAACAAGCTGTAAGTGATACCTCCCTGTGCTTGCAGACACTAACTAGATGGGAGAAGCAGAGTTAAAATCCATGGCCCCTTCTTCCCAGGAGCCAAAGCTTATGGAGACAAGGCACTAGGTTCTCAGGGAGCACACAGGAGCCTCACCCTACAGGCAGGGCAACAGGCCCCTGAGAGAGTCCTGGAGCAGGATGAGCAGGCCTTGCAGACAAGAGGATGACCCAGGTTGAGGCCACAGGGGTGGGAGACATGGTGGGAATAGAGTGACCAGCTCATTCCTCTGCCCAAAGACTTCCCTGGTTTTAACACTGAAAGTCCCACAGGAAAGCACTCCATCCTGGCCCAACTGGGGTTGGTTGTCCCAGCAGAAGGCAGGATGTGGGTATAAGAGAAGTGGCCAGGAAAGCGACCCAGACTCAAAGAGTGACAAGCACACCCAGGACCTTGTACTTGGCCCTGGCAGGTAGTATGGAGCCATGCAAAGGTTAGATCCTGGGGGGCCTCAGGGTCAGATTGTGTTTCAGAAAGATCCTGAGACTGTGCTCAAGGATGGTGGGCAGGGGCCATGCAGAATATTTCTGGTGACACAGGCAAGCGTAGAAGGGCCTCCAGTTGGGCTGCAGCAGGGGAGGGAAGGCAAGCGAGGGACTTGGGAGCAACAGGTGTTGGGATGAAGCAAGGGCCCTGCCCATGGTCACAGCTTGGGTGTCCAGAGGAAGTTCCATGGGACCCGTTCCTCCAAAGGAGCTGACTAGCTCTGTGTTGAACCTGTGGAACAGAAGGTGTCCTGTGAGACTGAAGGTGGCAGGTGACCCAGGCTGGAGTTGCTGAAATTGAAGGGTTCCCAGTGAATGGGTTACTGAATGTCTGGAGGCCCTGGGAGTGCACACAGCAAGATGAGCCGAGCCTGAGAGTGGCTGCAGGGAGGTGGGGTGGAGAACAAGGGACCCCATGAAGTGAGGTCAGGGACAAGAGCAGCAGGAGGGGAGAAGGTGCTGAGTGAGGTGGTCATCAGGGCCATGAGGGAACAACGGAGAGAAGGGTGTTCTTCAGGTTTGCCAGTGTGCCGCATCACCAGGAGACTGGTGTGGCTCAATAGAGAAAGTGGGTGTGGTTCTTGGTTCCCTAGATGGGTTCCTTGGGACATGAGGGTGCTACATGGAAAATGGTCTTGAGAGCAGTTATTGTTTGGGGATCCTAGATTTATCTGTCCACCACTCAAAGCTGGACCTCAGAACTCATCTGAGATTCCACAAGAGGTTAGGGAGTCCACAGGACTCCAGGTACAGGTGGGAAGAGCTGGCACAGGACAGGAAACTGAGGAGGCCAGAGCAGGAGAGAGATGTGGGACCGAGAGAGGCTTTTTATCTCTCCCCCTCCTTTATTTTAAGGATAGGAGAGATTTAAGCATGTATTAGAGGAGCAGGGCAAAAGGTGTTTGGTAAGGTCAGTACTTAGGGGGCGGGGCAAGAGGACTCCAAAGCTTATGGGACAGTGGCAGAACAACGGGTGCCTCATTACTGCCCTTGGTGGTGTGAGGGTGTGAGTGTGTGTGAGCTAGTGTGTGAGTGAGTGTGCATGTGAGAATGTGTGAGTGTGTGTGGGTGGGGGAGATGGCAGGGTGAGGTTCCAGGGGATGGAATGCAGAGACAAAGGGACAAAGCAAAAGGTGGTTGGGTTCAAGGGTGAGGGCCACTGAGGTCAGAGGCCATGACTTCATGGCGATTCCAACAGCAACAGCTGTGTCTTTCCAGAAGCTGAGAAGGTGGACGGCTGGTTGATTCAGGTTGGAGGCCTTCCCAGGGGTCAGCAGAAGCCTCAGAGATCATGGACAGGGTTCAGTGCTCAGTTGGAATGGAGATAGAGGAGGGCATTTGCATTTGAACATTTGAAATCTTCTGGAACTAGAGTAAATGGTGGACTATCAAGGGCTGCTGGCAATCTCCCCAAAACTAGCCCAGGAAATGCTAGAAGAGAGAGACCCAGAGCAAATGGAAAACCAGGGGCTACCTGGGGAGACAGACAGGGGTCAGTCTAGTTACTGAGGACATGATGGGCATGGGGAAAATTGGTGGGAAGCCTCAAAGTCATGCTGGGTTTTCCCTTTCACCTGCTTTTGGAGACTGAGCCCCCACTCTGACCTTAAAGGGGCCCAGAGGGTACTCAGGGCAGATAGGAAGCTCAGAAATAAGCAAAAGCTCATTTATGTACAAGCAGTCACCAGCTGCTTCAACCTGTCCCTTCAGCCCCACCATTACCCTATACCCAATAAGTGAGGAATTGGGCAGCAAAGTGGTGGCACCAGTATGGCACCCAGGACATGCTGGGTTCACCTGGACATAAAGCTCACAGCAGTGGGTGCAGGGGCTGTCCAGCTCCTGTGTATATCTGCTCTCACCCCAACCTTCCCTGGAGAAGCATGAGCCAGCCTGCATGTCCATCCCAGGATACATTTGCTGCCAAGGCGGTGGATATCCCCAAGGGGATAAGCATGAGTTCACAGGGCCAAATAGTGAAAGGTCACAGCCCCATGACAGAAAGACCCCAAAGGGAACCACCTATGCCAGCGGAGTCAGACTTATGGGACAGACAGAGCAGGAACTTAAGACAAGTGACCAAAATTTTCAGAGTCATAAGGGAGCATTTTGGGAACATAAGCTCCGAAAAAGTTATGAAGATGAACCAATTAGAGGTGTTGGGGGTGATAAATAAAGTATACCTGTTGAAATGGACTGTGAGATTTCACTGAGGGACTGTCCCAGCAAGCATCAGGAAGGGAAAAAATAGAAAACATAGGAGGCAAGTTGAGAGGTGTGAAAGGTAGAAAAAGAAGTGTCCCCATCCTTCTCCTAGAAAGACAGAAAAAAGGAAAATATCTGAAGAAATGCTGACAGAGGATTTCCAAGAATTAAATAAATACATAAGACTTTAGATGGAAGCATTCAAGTGTCAAACAAACCAAGATGAGTAATGTGAGAATTTCAGAAGAAAAAGTGGTTACGGAGAAACAAGAGTCTGACCTCAGACCCCTCAAGGTTACATGAGAGGCCAAGTCTATTGTCAGGTACATGGTGAGTTTCATGAGGCCAGGACCATGCAGCAGGCAGGGGTGTGATGGGGACACAGCTAAAAATGGATGCTCTATGAGAAAGGAAAGAATTAGGAGGGAGCCTATAGTCCAACACCATAAATGTGCACCACAAAAGCCCAATAAATGGTATTGTATCATTTTGTTGTCTACAAATATACATAAATAAGTGGATGTGGCCTGGAAAGGCACATAGAAAATAGATGAGAGAGGCTGCCGAGGTGGGGCATGTGAGGAATGGGATCGTAGATAATGAGTGAAAGGAAAAATCAACACCAACAATAACCAGTACTGAAGTGGGCCTGGTGTGGGCTGGTGATGAAGGGGGAAGGGACAGGAGGGGGAAGGCACCCCTTGACTGAGGAATGATCGAGTCTGCACACCTGAAAGCCACTAAACAAAAAAATGAAGTGCAACTAAATCAGAAATAGATCTTATAACCTCTAGACCATCAGGGGAGAGAAAGGGAATAAGAAAACTTAATCCACTAGGGACAAAAGAAAACAGTCCTAAAACCCCTGGTAGATAGAAAGTAAGGCCTTTTGAGTTTCCTTTGCTTGGCCTTCTCCAAACTCTTTGGAGTGTACTTTCTTTTCTAATAATGGCCCTTGAGCCATTCTCTACTGCTTGGGCCCATTTGTGTTTCTTTCAAATGCATTTTTTCTTCTAATAAACTCCTTTTTTGCAACTTAAACAACAACAACAAAGAAAGTAAGACAGTAAAAGTCATTAAAAATATATCTTTAAAAAAGATTCTCAGGCTAGTTTTTAAAAAGCAAGTTATCAATCATAGAAAGGCCCCAAACCCATATACATCTGGAAAACAAAATTATTCATGGTCAAAAGGAGAAATGATCATGGAAAATTCAAAAGATATAAACCAAGCAAAAATAAAGCAGTCGATATTGATTCTCATGGGATGCAGGTAAAATGGCACTAGAGGGAAATGTACAATCTTAGGTGCTATGCTAGGGAAAAAGATAGAATGAAGATTAATGGACTCTATGTTCAGCACCAGATTTTAGGAGAAGATGCACAGAATGAACTCAGGAAGAAACTGGAAAAAGGAGAGGGCAGGTAGATCAGGAGAAGGGCGTACCCAGTGAGGCTGAAGGGCAGGTGTGCGATCTGGAGGGGCTGGGTCCTGCTGTCTTACCCTGCCCAGAGGAAGCTGGACATTGTCTTCTCACCTTTTGGGCATGTGCTCGGCCTCCTGGGACCATGGGCCCCAGGGAGCCCCTCTGACTCTATTGTGCAGTCATTCAGGGCAAGAGGCAGGAAACTAGAGGTGCTTGGGGAGTTGTGGGGCCTGTTGGGCAAGGAGGTTCTGTCAACTGGTCCTTGTTGCCACTAATTCAGTTCCCAATTTGGGGTGCCGTGAAGAAGGAAGCTTTATTCAATGCAAACAGCTCAACTGTGATACAGCATGGTTATATAGCTCTGCTCCCCTCCACTCCAATCGGGTCCGGTCCACTCTGGTCCACTCCTCTCCTTTCTGGTTCAGCAAGACGTCTTTGGGGTTTCTGTTCCAGCCAAAGAAACACAGTCTTTAGTCTTTGGTGGAAAGGGAAAGTGCACTTTCAGAGCCATAAGGGAGCTGACTTATAAAGAGAGCTGTCCCTTCCCCTGGTCCCTGATTGGTTAATCCTGAGGACTCCAAATCTTCAGTTCGATTGATCCAAAAAGCGCTGTCCTGATTGTTTAGAATGGAGCCACTCTGATTGGTCAGTGAAGATGTTAATGAGGATGTAGCTGCACAGCTCTGATTGGATGGGGAAAATCTCACCTACTGGTTAAGATAGAATTCCAGAAACTCCTTTATAAGGATTGGCTCAGCAGGCAGGAAGGCAGTTCAGTGCAGGAGGCAGGTAGCTTGATGCAGGCTTCTCCCAAAGCATGGCTTGCTGCTTGTGTAAGAAAACCCTGTTTAGAAAACTCTGGTAGGCTCTGTTTTTTAATTTGAGCACACTGTCTGAGTCTCAGGAGGAAGAGGGCCAACCAGGCAGCTCTGCCCCAGGGCATCACTGTTATGTCAATTTTTTAATGAGTGAAGGGGCCTGTCCCCTTTTCTACAAACTGGCAAGGCTTGTCTGAGATGAGATTATGTCTTTTGAAAGCATCTGATGAATACAGCTGCGTGGATCTCTAGACCTGAGTCTGTTGTTGGTTCTGTGAGCAGATTTTAAATCCGGATTCCATTTCCTTAATTTCTTTCTTTCTTTTTTTTTTAAGTCTTGGAAGGAGAGGAACCATTGTTTTAAAAACATTCCAATTTATTATGTGATTTGTTTCCTGTGAATTTCAAAATACTCAAATATTAGGTTTGTCTCTTTTGTACTGAAATCCTCCTTAATTAAAGGTTTAAGCAATACTGTGATGACTGAAGAGATTGTCCCTGGCTAAAGCCAATCTATGAATCATTAATATTATATACCATGATTTATTTTTCTAGTCTTAATGTTCAATGTCAAAATCAATCTAGAAGCTAAGGTGACAGGGAATGCAGGGGAAAGATAAGAATCAGATAAAAAGGGATACGGAATGCTCAGATATCAGATGGAAGTATATAACAGTCCAAACAGGAATATACATACATTCTGCAGCTACAAATATTGCAGACACCATCTGTGGTCTGCAAATCTGCATTTAAGATAAACAGATGCTGGTAGCAAATATTCTGAAGGAGCTAGGCCATGGAATTACCTGGCTCTTTTTTTAAACCAATTGCTTTTCAACTTGAACACAAAGCTGTACTCGTCACTCTGTCCATATGCAATCACAATATCCTCTAGTTCTTCCATTACAGTCTGAGCACATTCAGTCATTAGGTGGAAAGCATGGCTATCATTAGGTTTTGCAAAGTTGTGCTTCTCAGAAAACCTTCATAAGAGAAAGAGAAAAGGGAAAAAGGCATGACTTGAAGAGAGCTTGTCATTAACACCACAGATCAAAGAGGAAGATCGTGTAATAGTGCTTTGAGTCCAAATATTGCAGTACTCATGACCCAATCCATTTCTTTAAGATGCAGGTTTTTCTTGCCCTGACCAACTGAGAAAGGGGACATAACTGCTAAGACTCAATTCCTTTTTCTGTGAAATGGGAATATAGAGTATTTACTTTGAATTGCTCTGAAGATTAGGGAAAGATAACAAATATAATTATGCCTGGCTCCTTAGAAGTGCTCAATAAATGTTAGTTACAATAATCATTATTATTAAAAAGTAGCACTTCTAAAAAATTAAATTCCCATTTTTTCTGATACACTTCTTTCTGTTTTTTTCTGCTTTTTTTCCCCTCCTGAATCCAGTCCACATGGCCTGTTACTGACAATGAAATAAGAACATACTGTAAAGTGATGTCCACAGCAAGGCCTAAACAGGCCTCTGAACAGTCAGCACTCAAAGATATCTAACAAAATAGCTGGGCAATTGCCTGAAGAGCTAAGTACTGTGCAGGAGAGGGACTTTTTCCACCAGGTCCTTGCTCGCGGGCATCTGACGCCATCTTTTCACCAGGGGAACACCCTGCCCCATTTAACTACCCTAACCTGCTTACTTTCAAGCACTTTGTAACCAGCACAATGAATGATGCTCAATGTCGTGCGCTCGTTGGCTGTCACGTTACCCCGGTGACCATGAGGTTCCTCAGAAGCGTTCACGCGGCCCAAAGTGAAGCTCACTCACCTATGCCGTCCAGCCGCAGAACTACCCAGCAGTGAGCCAGGCAGGTGTCGTCAGCCTGGAAGTCCCGCACGTACTTGAACTTGATCTTTGCCATGGTCGCCCCCAATTTTAGGCACCGTTTCAGAGTGACTGGAAGTGGAGGCGAAGCAATCGGGAATCTTTATGTTGCTAGTGGCCCACATTCCCCCCTACCCCACCCCGAACCACACGGAATGGAAAGAGTAGGTTTTCTATTTCTTTGTGAGACTCTTTAAAAGGTTTTTTTCTTCAAGTTATTGTCCATTTTGTCAGTTTTCAAATTTATTGGCATAGTAGTGGTCTATAGTTATCTTTTTTTTTTTTAAGATTTTATTGGGGAATTGGGGGAGGGGAATAGCGCTGGGGAATCAGGGAAGGAAAACAGACAAGCTGCTGTCCTTTTGTTCTTCAGTCTAGTTGTGGAGGTCGTTTCTTCACTGGCCCGTGTTGGTATTATCATTGTGCTCTTCCCAGGTGAGGCAGATCGGTTGCCAGCCATTGGATGGCCGCTCACGGGGGCTCACGGCAGCTCACCCCAGCTGCCGGCTGCTCACGCTGGCTACCAGCCACTCACGGTAGCTTATGGCAGCCCACTGCAGCAGGAACTGCAGCCTACACCATCGCCGGGGACTCATGGCAGCCCAGCTCCAGGTCAAGCTGTTGTTCACCATCTTAGCTGTTAGAGGGCAGTGTCACTGGTTCTCAGGTGGGATCTGAACTGGGGCCCTGCTGCTCAGAGCTGGCGTCCCAAGCCAGCTCTTAATCAACGCGCCACTCGGCCGGCCCAGTCTATAGTTATCTTTAAATTTTGTTATACTTAAAATTACAGTATATTCCCTTTGATTCCTTGTATTATATGCTAAGACTTTCTCTTCATTCCCTTGGTCAATTGTTCCAGAGACTTATTTTTACTAGTATTTTCAAAGAACTACTTTTTTGATCTGGTTAATCCTTTCTATTTTATCTTTATTTTCTATTTTATTGACATTTGCTCTAATCTTGATTACTTCCTTCTTCTATCTAGAGGTTTATTATTTTATTAACTTCTTCATTTAAACCCTAAGTATTTATGGTTCCTAATAGATAATGGTAAAGATTATTAATTCCCCTAGAAGTAACTTTCAGTTGTATTCCTCAGTTTTTGATATGTATCATTTTCATCAATGATGAATTATAAGCAATCATACAGTATGAATTATTATATGCCTCACTTCTGCACTCAAAATTTTGTGAGATTCATCCATGTTGTTGCCTGTAGCTGTAATTTATTCATTTACACTGTTACATATTATTCCATTGATTATGTCATAATTTGTTAATCATAATGTTGGTGGATGTTTGGCTTGCTTCTGATCATTGGTTATTATGAATAATGTTGCTGTGACCATTCTTGTACATGACTCTTGAGATATATGTCCACACATTTACATTGGGTATATATGTAAGAGTGGAATTGCTGAGCCATAGGATATGCTTATATTAAAATTTAGTCACTGATGTTGTTTTTCAAAGCACTTGTACAATATACGAGTAAACTATTGTCACCAGTGTATAAGTACCTGTCCCTTATTCCACAATCACTTGCTACTGTCAGTCTTTTAAATTTCAGTCATTCTAGTGGATGTGTAATGGTGGCTCAAAGAGGTGTGAATTTGAATTTCCCTGACTACTAAAGAGATTAAACAATTTTGCATGTGTATAGTAGCCACTTGCATATCCTCTTGTATGAATTCCATGTTAAATTTTTTAGCTTGTCTTTCTTTAGATTTGCCTATATTTTCCTTATTGATCAGTAGGCTATATTGAAAGGATTAAAGTACTTTGTTTTTTTATACGCATTGTAAATATATTCTCCTAGTTCATGCATTGCTTTTTCACTCTCAATGGTGTCTTCTGATGAATAGATATTCTTAATTTTAACATAATCCAATTTATCAGCCTTTTCCTTTTCCTTGGTTAGTGTTTTTGGTACCCTGTTTAAGAGGTCTTTCCTTATCTCTCAAATCATTCTCCTATATTATTTTCAATCCACATGGAATTGATATTTATGCATGCTGTGAAGTAGGAATCAAGCTTTGTTGTTTTTTTTCCCACATGAATATTCCATTGTCCAGACCCATTTATTGAAAACTACATGCTTTGTTCTAAGGCAGCGGTTCTCAACCTGTGGGTTGCGACCCCTTTGGGGGTCAAACGACCCTTTCACAGGGGTTGCCTAAGACCATCGGAAAACACATATTTTCAATGGTCTTAGGAACTGAGACACCGCTCCTCTATCCGTCTCCAGGTGGGTCCGGCCACATGCAGATACGCCCACATATGAGTACCCGGCGTGATGACATCATTGCGCCAACCCAATCACATACACCCCATACAAATACAGGTGTATGTGACAGGGTTGGCGCCATAGTGTACTTATACAGACCAGTCACACATGTGTAGAGAGAAGCTACTGTGTAGAAAGCAGCTGCTGTGTTGAAAGCAGCAGTACTGGAGGTAAAACGACACTTCATGAATTATAAATATTTCACAATATATAATTATATATTGTTTTGTGATTAATCACCGTGCTTGAATTATGTTCAATTTGTAACAATGAAAATACATCCTGCATATCAGATATTTACATTA
>NW_017731826.1:357622-361850 GCF_001890085.2 Hipposideros armiger
AAAAAAAAAAAAAAAAAAAAAAAAAAAAAAAAAAAGAAATAATGACTGAAAACTTCCCTACCCTGGTGAAGGAAATCAACATACAAGCCCAGGAGGACAGAGAGTTCCAAACAAGCTGAACCCAAACAGGTCCACAACAAGATACATCATAGTTAAAATGGCAAAGGTTAAAGACAAAGACAGAATCCTAAAAGCAGCAAGAGAAAGCAGGTTACATACAAAGAAATTCCTATAAGACTAGCAGGTGAATTTTCTACAGAAACTCTGCAGGCCAGAAGGGAGTGGCAGGAAAAATTCAAAGTGATGTAAAATAAAGACCTACAACCAAGATTGCTCTACCCAGCATGGCTATCACTTAAAATTGAAGGAGAGATAAGGAACTTCTCAGAAAAGAATAAACTTAAGGAATTCATTACCACCAAGCCAGCATTGAAGGAAATGTTAAAAGGGCTTTTTTTAAACAGAAGAAAAGGGAAAACAAGCTAACCCAGGAAGACCAGAAATGCAAATTAAAAATGGCAATAAATATGCACCTATCAATAATCACTTCAAATGTGAATAAGCTAAATGCTCCAATCAAAAGACATAGAGTGGCTGAGTGGATAAGAAAACAGGACCCATGCATATGCTGTTTACAAAAAACTCATCTCAAATCAAAAGACCCACACAGACTGAAAGTAAAGGGATGGAATAAGATATTTCATGCAAATGGAAATGAGAAAAAAGCTGGAGTAGCAATAGTTATTTCAGACAAAATAGACTTCAAAATGAAGACTACAATAAAAGACAAAGAAGGACACTACATAATAATAAAAGGAATGATTCAACAAGAGTACATAACCCTAGTAATCATCTATGCATCCAACATAGATGCTCCTAAATATATAAAACAGATTTTTGACAGACATAAAGAGAGAGATCAACGGTAACACTATTTTAGTAGGGGATTTCAACACCCTGTTGTCATCAATGGACAGATCCTCCAGACAGAAAATCAATGCAGAAACTGTGGCCTTAAATGACACTTTAGACCAGCTGGATTTAATTGATATTTTTAGAGCATTTCACCCCAAAGCAACAGAATATACATTCTTCTCAAGTGCACATGGAACATTTTTCAAGATAGACNTTTATGGTTGGGGGTCACCACAACATGAGGAACTGTATTAAGGGGTTGCGGCATTAGGAAGGTTGAGACCCACTGTTCTAAAGCTTGTAATGCCAACTTGTCATAAAATCAAGAGCCCATGGAAGCATAAGACTGCTTCTCTAGTGTGCTCCACTAGTCTGTTTGTCTATCCTTGCATCAGGACCACTCTGTACCACAGCTTCAAATAATTTTTTTGATATCTGGTAGAACAGGTCCTCTCACCTTGTCATCATAAAGCATATCTTAACTATTTGAAAGCCATTTTGTTTCTATTCTGAAAACTTTTAGAATTAGTTTGTCAAATCCCTCTGAAAACACTGTTGATGTTTTGGCTGTGACTGATTGCACTGAATCATAGATCAATGTGGGGATGATTAAATCCTCCAGTCTAACTACATGATATAATATACTCCTTCAATTATTTAGGTGTTGTGTTTCTGTGTAGAACTCCAGCACACAGTACACCATAATAGCATCTATAAATAATACAGTTTTATATTTTTGTCTTTGTATTTTAACTTGTTTGTTTAAAAAGGGCTGAAGTTAATGAATATCAATAATCTTTTCTCAAGAAATGAAAGGACCTCATATCACTGTCTTGCATCCTATTTTACTATTTTTCTTTTCTAATATTTTAGTTCCAACTTGTTTTGCAGAACAATATTTTTTTAATTTTGATGAAGTCCAACTTATCAATTTTTTTAAGGATTATACTTTTGTGTCAAATCTAAGATCTCTTTGCCTCACCCTAGACCCCTGAGGTTTTCTCCTAAAATTTTTATAGTTTTACATTTTATATTTGAGTCTATGATCCATTTTGAGTTAATTTTTCCATAAGCCATGAGATTTAGGTAGAGATTTATTTTTTTACTATGAATATCCAATTGCTGTGGCATCATTTGTTGATAATGCTATTCTTCCTTCATTGAATTGCTTTCATATCTTTGCCCAAAATATAATAAGTTGAGAATATTTGCGTGTCTATTTCTGGATTCTCTATTCTGTCCCATTGATCTATGTGGCTGTCTCTCCATCAATATCGCAGAGCTTTGATTACTGTAGCTGTGAGGTAAGCCTTACTATTGGGCAGAGTGATTCTCTCTACTTTGTTTTTATTTGTCAAGATTATTTTTGCTATTCTAGGGCCTGTGTCTTTCCATATGAATTTTAGAATAAGCTTGCTTATGCCTATAAAAAATACTGCTGGGATTTTGATAAAAATTTTATTAAACTTATAAATCAATTTGGGGAGAATTGACATCTATACAAGGGTGAGTCTTCCAACCCATGAACACAGTATGTATCTACATTTATTTAGGTGTTCTTTGATTTTTTTCCATCAATGTTTCATAATTTTAAGCTCTTGTACAGATCTTGTACATATTTTGTTAAGTCTATGCTTAAGCATTTAATTTTCTTTACAATGATTGTAAATCATATTGCTTTTTAAATTTCAGTTTCCACTTGTTCACTGTTAGTATATAGAAATGTGATTAATTTTTGTGCATTGATCTTAAATCCTGAGACATTGCTGAACTCACTTCTGAGTTCTGGATTTTTACTTGTAGGTCCCTTAAGATTTTCTATGTAGACAATCATGTAATCAGCAAATAGGAACAGTTTATATCTTTTTATCCAATTAGCATTTCTTTATTTCTTTTTTCTGCCCTCATTGCAGTGGCTAGAATTTCCAGTACTATATTGAATAAGAGTGGCGTAAGTGGATATATTAAGGGAAAGAATCCAGTCTCTCATCGTTAAGTGTGTTCTTAGTTGTGTGTTTTTATAGATTCTCATTATCAGGTTATACTAATTCCCCTCTGTTCCTAACATATTGCGAGTTTTGTTTTTAATTATTAAGAATGGATTTTGTCAAATGCTTTTCTTGCATCAACTGATATGATCACATGAATGTCTCTTCCTTAGTTTGTTGGTATAATTGATAACACTGCATATTTGCAATAAATCCAACTTGTTAATATTTGTAGAATTGGTTTAATAGCAGTTAGTTGAGGAATTTTGTGTCTAAGTTTATGAACGATATTGGTCTGCAGTTTTCTTTTTGTGTACTGGTTGTGTCGGGATTTATGTAGTAATACTGGCCTCTAAAATGAGATGAGAAGTCTTTCCTTTTATATTTTTTATAAAGAGATTGTGTAAAATTGGTGTTATTTCTTCTTTAAATATTTGGAAGAATTCTCTGGTGAAACTGTCAAGACCTGGACATTTTTTGTTCAGGAGTTTTTAAATTACAGATATAAACTTTCAAAAAAATCTTACTTTGAGGAGACTTCTGGTAAGATGGCAAAATAGACAGACGCTGTGCCAACTGCCTCCCAGGATCACACCAAAATTACAAATAATTTATAAAATATTCAACCTCGGAGGTCCCCTGAACATGAGATGAACAGAACCTCTAAACGAAGGACTTAAAGAGGAGGCCACGTTGAGTCTGGCAGGAGGGGCAGAGACGAGAGAGGGTGAACCCCATGAGGGACACTTCAGTGGTGGGGAGGCTTCTTCGGTTGGGGGAAGAGATCCTCCGGCCCCACACCGCGCTAACCAGCCCAGAGTTTCTTTGCCGGGAAGAGGAGTTCTATGATAGCTGGCAGTAGAAATTAGTGAGGACTCTCTTTGCTCAACTCGGTGAGGCTGAGGCCAGCTGGAGAACCCTTGGAGCCGGCACACAGACTCGCTTGCAGGTGATCTATCTAAAACATCAAAGCAATCACAGAGCGACAACCAGAATGAAGAAACAAAGAAACATGTCCCAAGTAAAAGATCAGAAGAAACCTCTATAAGTGGAACTAAATGAAACAGAGGTATCCAACGTTTCAGAGACAGAGTTTAGAACACGGGTGATAAGAATGTTTAAGGAACTTAGTGAGGACGTAAAGGATAGAGAAATCATAAAAAACAACCAGGTAGAACTAAAGAATACAATAACTGAAATGAAGAACACACTTGAAGGAATCACCAGTAGATTAGATGAAGCAGAGGATTTAGTGATTTAGAAGACAAAATAGCAGAAATCACCCAGTTGGAACAACAAAAAGAAAAAAGAATAAAAAACAATGA
>NW_017731826.1:363155-370883 GCF_001890085.2 Hipposideros armiger
CTGGATTTAATTGATATTTTTAGAGCATTTCACCCCAAAGCAACAGAATATACATTCTTCTCAAGTGCACATGGAACATTTTTCAAGATAGACCATGTGTTAGGATACAAAACAAGTCTCAATAAATTTAAGAAGATTGAAATCATATCAAGCGTCTTCTCTGACCACAATGCTATGAAACCAGAAATCAATTATAAGAAGAAACCTGGAAAGCACACAAATACATGGAGGCTGAATAACATTCTACTGAATAGCGACTGGGTCAAAACTGAGATCAAAAAAGAAATCAAAAGCTATCTCAAAACAAATGAAAATGAAAACACCACAACCCAAAATCTATGGGATGCCGTGAAAGCAGTCCTAAGAGGGAAATTCATTGCAATGCAGGCTTATCTAAAGAAACAAGAACAACTTCATATCAACAGACTATCCTTAAACCTAAGGGAATTGGAAAAAGAAGAGCAAAACAAGCCCAAAGGGAGTACAAGGAAGGAAATAATAAAGACCAGAGCAGAAATAAATGAAATAGAAACCCCAAAACACAATACAAAAGAACAATGAAAAGAAGAGCTGGTTTTTTCAAAAGATAAACAAAATCGACAAACCCTTAGCCAGACTCACCAAGAAAAAGAGAGAGAGAATCCAACTTAATAAAATCAGAAATGAAAGAGGACAAGTGACAACAGATACCACAGAAATACAGAAAATTGTAAGAAAATACGATGAACAACTATATGCCAACACATTTGACAATCTGGAAGAAATGGATAAATTTCTAGAAGCATACAATCTACCAAGTCTGAACCAAGAAGAAACAGAAACTCTGAACAGACTGATTACTACTAAAGAAATTGAATCAGTAATCAACAAGCTTCCAACAAACAAAAGTTCTGGACCAGATGGCTTCACAGGGGAATTCTACGAAACATTCAAAAAAGAATTAATACCTTTTCTCCTCAAACTATTCCAAAAAATACAGAAAAAGGGATGGCTCCGAAGCACATTTTACATGGCCACTATTACTCTGATCCCCAAATCAGACAAAGATACTACAAAAAGAAAACTACAGGCTGATATCCCTAATGAACATAGATGCAAAAATCCTGAACAAAATACTAGCAATCCGAATTCAACATCACATTCAAAAGATCATACAGCACGATCAAGTGGGATTCATTCCTGGTATGCAAGGTTGGTTGAATATCTGCAAATCAATTAATGTAATACATCACATTAACAAAATGAAAAATAAAAATCATATGATGGTATCAATAGATGCAGAAAAAGTATTTGACAAAATTGATTGAATTTCCTTACTGTTGATCAGTCTATTTACACTTTCCAATTCTTCATGATTCAGCCTAGGAAGGCTATATGTTTCTAAGAACATGTCCATTTCTTCTAGGTCAAGGGTCGGCAAACTGGCTCATGAGCCACATGTGGATATGTTTCATCTCAAAAGTTTGCCGACCCCTGGAAGAGCCAATCCTTTCCCTCACAAAAATGTAGAAATTGTTCGAAAGCCACAAATATATTTTTACAAATAAGGAAAATTTAAAGTAATATTATAAATGAAACTATGATAGCTTTATTTTCATTTTCAATTTTACTTCAGAGCCACATGTACGTACCAAAAGAGCTGCATGTGGCTCACGAGTCGCAGTTTGCCAACCCCTGGTGGCTCTTCCACCTCAAAAGTTAGCCGACCCCTGTTCTAGGTTATTGAATTTGGTGGCATATAGACCTTCATAGTACTCTTGGATGATTCTTAGTATTTCTGTGGCATCCATGGTAACTTTCCCTCTTTCATCTCTGATTCTGTTTGTGTCTTTTCTCGTTTTATCTTAATAAGTCTAGTCAAGGGTTTGTCGATTTTATTAATCTTTTCAAAGAATCAGCTCTTTGTTGCATTAGTTTTTTTCTATTGTTTTTTTTTTGTTGTTGTTCTCTATATCATTTAGTTCTGCTCAGATTTTTATTGTTTTCTTCCTTCTGCTGACTTTGGGTTTCATTTGTTCTTGTTTTAATTTATTTTTTGTTCTTTAAGGTGTAACGTGAGGTTATTTATCTCATTTCTTGAGATAGGCCTGTAATGATATAAATTTCACTCTTAAAACTACTTTTGCTGCATCCCAAAAATTTTGGTATGATGTATTTTCATTCTCATTTGTTTCTATGTATCTTTTGATCTCTTCTCTTATTTCTTCGTTGACCCAGTTGTTTTTTAAAAGTGTGTTGTTTAATCTCCACATCTTTGTGGTTTTTCCTGCTTTCGTTTTGCAGTTGATATCCAATTTCAAAGGCTTGTGATCAGAGAATATGCTTGCTATGACTTTAATCTTCTTAAATTTGCTGAGGCTAGATTTATGTTCCAATATGTGGTCTATCCTTGAGAATGTTTCATGTACACTAGAAAAGAATGTGTAGTCTGATGTTCTAGGATGAAGTGCTCTATAAATGTCAGTTATGTCCATTTCATCTAATGTGTCATTTAGGGCTGATATTTATTTATTTTCTGTTTGGATGATCTATTCATAGCTGTCAATGATGTATTAAGTCTCCTACAATAATTGTGTTTTGGTCAATTTCTCCCTTTAGTTCTGTTAGTAGTTGCTTTGTATATTTCATTGCTCCCTGATTTGGGGCATAAATATTGATGACTGTTATGTCTTCTTGTTGTATAGTCCTCTTTATCATTATGGAATGTCCATCTTTGTCTCTTGTTACTTTTTTTATCCTTGAAGACTGTTTCATCTGATATCAATATGACTATACCTGCTTTTCTCTGAATAGCATTTTTTTGGAGTGTCAATTTGCACGCTTTCACTTTGAATCCATATTTGTCCTTGTAGCTGAGATGTGTCTCTTTGAGGCAGTATATTGTTGAGTTTAGTTTTTTTATCCAATCTTCTACTCTGTGCCTTTTTATTGGTGAATTTATTTCATTTACATTTAGGGTGATTATTGATACATGAGGATTTTCTATCATTCTATCTTTGGTTTTCTGGTAGGACTGTGTCTCCGTTATTTCTTTGTCTTTTTGTTGCTGTCTATGATTTCAGTGTGGTGGTATTCTATGATTTTCCCCTCTGTTTTTTCTTTTCTTATGTTATGTATTTCAGTTCTGGATTTTTTCTGAGTGGTTACCATTAAGTTTATATAAAAGAAAGTTTCGTATTTAGAGTATTCCATTTTCTTCAGCATGCTTCTTTTCTCCATTTCCTTTTGCCAGTTCAGACCTTTACCCTTTTATGTTTTTGTCGTCACAAATTATACCTATTTATGCTATGAGTTGATTTCTGTGCTGCAGTAGCAAGTTGTCTTTTTCCTCTTTTTTTTTAATTTGTTTTCTTCTTTACCTTGTATATTATATTTAAGTGTATAGTGCCTTATTTAGTGTAGGTGTTTGCCATTTCCTACTTCTGTCTGTCTGTTCGTAATACTACTCATGGTTTTGTATTCTTTTGCTTTTTTGTTTCAGGTTGAATAGCCTCCTTCAGTATTTCTTGTAGTGCAGGTCATGTGTTAGAAAACTCCCTCAGCTTCTGTATGTCTGGAAATGTCTTTATTTCTCCTTCACATCTAAAATATATTTTTGCTGGATATATTATTCTTGGCTCATAATTTCTCTCTTTCAATAGTTTGAATATTTTATTCCACTCCTTCCTGGTTTGTAGAGTTTCTGCTGAAAAATCTGATGATAATCTAATGGGCTTTCATTTGCAGGCCACCGTTGTCTTTTCTCTGGCTGCTTTGTGGGTTCTTTCTTTGTTGTTAATTTTTGACAGCTTCAATACAATGTGCCTTGGAGAAGGCCTGTTTGGATTGAGGTAATTAGATGTTCTATTTGCTTCTTGGATTTGAAGATCCAGTTCTTTCCACAAGTTTGGGAAGTTCTCATTGACTATTTGAATACACTCTCTGTTCCCTTCTCTTTTTCTTCTCCTTCTGGTATGCCCATTATTCTTATATTGCTCTTTCTGATAGAGTCAGAAAGTTCTTGTAGATTTCTTTTGTTTCTTTTAACTCTCAAGTCTCTCTCTTCTCCCATCTGTGTCATTTCCATATTTCTATCTTCAATGTCACTGATTTTTTCCTCTATCTGGTCAGCTCTATTACCTAAGCTAGCTATTTCATTCTTCATTTCTTTTATTGAGTTCTTAATCTCCAGATATTCTATTTGGTTCTCTTTAAAAATTTCAGTCTCTTTGGTAAAATGTTCATTTTGTTCTTGATTGTATATCTGCATTCATAAAAGCTGCCTATCTGTTTTCTTGCATCTCATTGATTCTTTTCAGAACTGCAATCTTGAATTCTCTATCATTTAAGTCACATATTTCCATATCTTTAAGTTCATTTTCTGAAGACTTTTCATTTTCTTTCTGAGCTGTCTTGTTACCTTGGTTATTCATGGCAATTAATGAATTATTATTTCTCTTCCTAGACATCTACAGGAATGGGTTCTGCAGCAGGTTGATAGGAAGATGTCTTTCTTTTGCTTTCCAGTAGGCGTTAGTGGAATATTGTATTTTCTCTCACACTGCAGCCTCTTATTCTCTCTGACGCTGTTGTGTTATATTTTCCCTGCACGGTTTTGGCTTCTCACACAATGGAGGGATTCCCTGTAAGGTGGGCTTCTCCTCTGTGTGCAGGTCACCTGGGTCTCAGGGCACTGCCTCCATGGGGGGGATGTGGAGAGCTTCTGAAGTTTTGAATCTCTTCCTGCACCAGATTCAAAACCTGTGTATTTCAGTGGCTGTTTACCCCTGCAGTGATGTGCCCAGGTACCTGGAGGCAGGGGCAGGGTGGGTTGTGAGAGGTGGCTCTGAGCACTGGTGGTGACCATTAGCACAGCAAATCCAGCACCCAAGGCTCCCTCCCCTTCGCCAGAACTAGATGGGTTGCGGGTCCCTGGCTGCAGGTGCATTTCTCAGAACTGCAAATATTCTGTTCTTTTGATCTGACACTGCTACCATTCTGCTTCTATCACTGGGAAGGTGGGGTCGGGACGAGCTCTGGGAGGGTACGGAGGGGTTGGCTAGGCTCTGTGCCTATGCCTGCCATCCTCTGCTTGGCAGTGAGGGCTTAAACCTCCGTTCTCACCCTTCTTCCTTCCGTCTTTGCTCTGAGGGCTCTGCCATGAGTGTTGAATTCAGCTATGTTATATGCTGATCCCTCAGGCGGGACTGCGGGCCATAAGGAGAGCATTAGCAGTCTGAATTCTTCCCTCTCCCACACTGGGATAGCTCCAGAATGTAGGGAGCTCCGAGCTCCAAGCTCCGGTCTGCGTTGCGGCCTGCGTCTCCACACTTCACTTGTCCCTCCTCCCCCACTTGCCCAATTTCCCCACCTTTAGATTATTTCAATTGTGCATCTCTTAGTCTTGTCTGTCTACTGTGCAGGGAGTCCATTGTGGAATTATAGCTGTTCAATTTGTTGTAAATTCCAGGGGAGATTTCAAGAGGCTCACCTCTTGCCACCATTTCTATGACATAATCTCCACTGATTTTCACAGCCAGAAGTTATGGGGATTCTCTCCTTGGCACTGGATCCCTGGGTTGGGGAGCCTGGTGTGAGGCTGGGAACACTGGCTCCGCAAAGCTGAGTTATCCCTCCTGATTTTTAACTGTGACATATAGGTGTTGGACCAGCCCATGTGTGTGCTCTTTGTACCAGTCTCGAGGTGGCTTCTTCTGTATATCTTAGTTGTAGGGCTTCTGTTCAGCTAGACTTCAGATGGTTCTCTATGGTGGTTGTTCTGTAGTGTAGTTGTAATTTTAAGGTGTTTGTGGGAGGAGACAAGCACAGCGCCTATTTACTTCACCATCTTAACCAGAAGCTGATTTTATCTTTATATTTTAGAGATTCTATATTACTTTATCCTATTTTTTCCTTTTGTCCAAGAGTAGCTTAATAGAAGGTTATTAAGTTTTCAGACTGAAAAACCTTTTTAAAATTTTTGATATTAAGTTCTAATTTTTATTGAAAAGTGATAAAAAAATTGGTTTTCACCTCATTGAACTTACTGTTGCTTTCCTTATGAACTGATATGTGTGATCACTTGCTGTGAATGTTTCATGTGCACTTGAGAAGAAGGCATATTCTCCATTACCAAGGTGTAATGTTCAATATTCCATAAGATTTACCTTATCTATTATGTTGTTTAGGTATTCCTTTTTTTTCTTTTTTTTTAAATTAGTTTCAGGTGTACAACACAGTGCACTAGTTAAACTTTTTACCCCTCAAAGTGACAACCACCCTCCCCCAATCCACTACCCCACTCTCCTCCCCATATTATACATATCTGTTACAATTCCATTGACTCCACTCCCACACTATCCTCTACATTTCATGACTATATATATGTTCAATTATAGTTGGCATACAATATTATACAACATCAGCTTCAGGTGTAAAGTGCAGTGATCAAGCCTTTACATGTTTAGGTATTCTTTATTCTTAGTTATTATTAATATTATTATTTTTGTCCACTAGATCTGTTTTTTATGTTACAGTCTTGTACCATTAATTTTTTTTTCTCTTTAAAGAAAGTCGTCATTTTGATAAGCATAAATTCATGAAATGTTTCCTCTGGTTTGTGATTTGAGATTTTAAAAAGTCCTTTTTCATCGTTAGGTCACAAACACATTCCTTTATGTTTTATTTTGTTGCCTTTAGAGTTTAACATTTTATAGTTTTTCTTTTATCCATCTGGGTTTCATCTTTATAGATTGTGTGAAGTCATAATTCAATTTTACTATTTCCATAGAGTGACCCAATTTTCCCAGCACCCCTGTTAAACTGAAATTATTTAAATTTCCATATATACATAGGTCTATCTCTGCTATTATGCTATTCTGTTTTCTTGGTTTATTTGTCTGCTCTTGCATCAATACCATTATATATATATATATATATATATATATATATATATATATATATATATATATACATCAAAGTTGCTCAAAGAGTAATTCGCCATAATCAGAGGTGTCTGGATGCTAATGGTAACTACTTTGAGCACATCTTTTTTTTTGGTCTTTTTTTTTTTTAAGCTGAACCATCCTGCCACCTGTTGGCAGCCCAGCAGCTGCTCAGCTCAGGCCGGGAATCGAACCGCTGTTGCTCAGAGCTCAAACTCTTGAGCGAGCTCTTAACCAACTGAGCCACTTGGCCGGCCCTTTGAGCACATCTTTTAATTGCACAAGTCAAGCGTGACATGTATTAATCTTTTGTTATCAATATTTATTGAGTATTACAATTTTAATACAGTTTTTTTTTCTTAAAATGTTTATACTTTGTTTTGGCACTCTCTGTATATCTGTATCTCTACTTCTCTCTATATCTAGCTATAATATATAGAGAAGACATACATATATAGATATATATATAGATAGATAGATGTAAATATAGATATAGAGAGTTAATTTTTATAGTTTGATTTTCATCCAGATACCTTAATGCTCGTATTAGTTCATATTTGTTTGATGATTCTATTTATTTTCTTTTTTTTTCTTTTTTAAAGATTTTTATTGGGGAATTGGGGGGTGGGAACAGTGCTGGGGAATTGGGGGAAGGGGAACAGACAAGTTGCTGTCATTTTTGTTCTTCAATCTAGTTGTGGAGGATGTCGCCTCACTGGCCCAAGTTGGCACCGTCATTGCGCTCTTCCCTGGTGAGGCAGATCAGTCGCCGGCTTCTGGACGGCCGCTCACTGCGGCTGCTGGC
>NW_017731826.1:371828-382335 GCF_001890085.2 Hipposideros armiger
GCAGCCCAGCTCCAGGTTGAGCTGTTGTTCAGCATCTTAGCTGTAGAGGGCAGTGTCACTGGCCCTCATATGTGGGATCCAAACCGGGGCCCTCCGGCGTCCCAAGCTGAGTTCCTAACCATCGCGCCACTCGGCCGGCCCATGCTGCTTATTTTTAATTATACATTACTGGATTTGACTATTTCATTTAGGTTCATAACAAAGTGTCTCTACAATGATCTTTTTCTAAGGTTGTCAACTAATTTGGTCATCAGAATTATATTTGCCTCACCAAATGAACTGGGAAACTTTATCTATTTTGATATAATTTGGAACAACTTGTATAATTTGAGAATTTGTATATAATTTGAATATTTTGTAGACTTTACCTTTAAAACCATTTTGGCCTGGATTTGTTTGTTTGGAGTTTTGGGGAGAGGTGGGGGTTGGAACAAGAGCTTTAGCTACCTATTCATTTTTGTTAATATTTCCAGGTTTAGAAATTCACATTCTTCTTTTGCAATTTTGGCTTTTTATATTTATATAGGACTTTATTAATTTCATTTAAAGTTTTGAATTTTTCATATATAATAAAATACTCCTTTGTTATTTTAAAAATATCCACTTCCACTGTGTTTTCAATTATTACTGTTTTTTGTTAGTATTTTCTCTCATTTTACTTTTTTTTTTAAAGATTTTATTGGGGACTTGGAGGAAGGGGAACAGACAAGTTGCTGTCCTTTTGTTCTTCAGTCTAGTTGGGGAGGATGTTGCTTCACTGGCCCATGTTGGCACCATCATTGCGCTCTTCCCAGGTGAGGCAGATCAGTCGCCAGCCTCTAGACGGCCACTCACTGCGGCTGCTGGCCGCTCACGCTGGCTGCCGGCTACACACGGTAGCTTATGGCAGCCCACTGCAGTAGGGGACTGCAGCTTACACTGTAGCCGGTGACCCACGGCAGCCCAGCCCCAGGTCAAGCTGCCGTTCACCATCTTAGCTGCAGAGGGCAGTGTTACTGACCCTCATATGTGGGATACAGACCGGGGTCCTCTGGCGTCCCAAGCCAGTTCTTAACCAACGTGCCACTCGGCCGGCCCTCTCTCATTTTACTTTTATACTTGTCTTTTCTTCTTGGTGAGTATTGTGAGATATATATATCTATCTTACTAATTTTTACAATGCTTTCATTTTTGCTTTTGTTAATCTTCATTGTTTTATTTAATTGATCTCTGTACTGGTAGTTATTATTTCCTTTTGTTTCTTTGGCTTTACTTTGTTGCTCTTTTTTTTAACTTCTTAAATTGAATGCATAACTTGTTCACTCTAAATCTTACATTCTAAAAAATGGATTTAAAGCTATAATTTTCCCTCTGAAAACTGCTTTTTGGACAAATTGTGTTTTTATTATCATTTAGTTTTAAGTGTTCCTCAATTTCCTTTTTAATCCAAGGGCTATGTTCTAATGTTATTTATTTCCAAAAAATTTGAGATTAAAAAAATCTCTTATATTGTTATTTATTTTTTTTAAAGATTTTTTATTGGGGAATTGGGGGAGGGGAATAGCATTGGGGAATTGGGGAAGGGGAACAGACAAGTTGCTGCCCTTTTGTTTTTCAGTCTAGTTTTGGAGGACGTCGCTTTACTGGCCCGTGTTGGTATTATCATTGCACTCTTCCTTGGTGAGGCAGATTGGTCACCGGCCACTGGAAGGCCACTCACAGTGGCTCTTGGCAGCTCACACCGGCTGCTGGCTGCTCACGCTGGCTGCCAGCCACTCACGGTAGCTTACCACAGCTCACTGCAGCTCCGCAGCAGCCTACGCCGTTTCCATGGATTCATGGCAGCCCAGCTCCAAGTTGAGCTGCTGTTCACCATCTTAGCTGTAGAGGGTGCAGTGTCACTGGCCCTAATGTGGGATTCAAACCAGGGCCCTGCTGCTCAGAGCTGGCATCCCAAGCCAGCTCTTGACTAACACGCCACTTGGCCGGCCTTCTTATGTTGTTTTTAGTTGTATTATGTTTAGGAATTATGTGTGAAATTATCTTTTGGAATTTATGGGGGCTTCTTTTATGTCCTAATGTGTGATCAATTTTTGTACATATTCCATGTGTGCTCTAATTCAATGTGTATCATGTATTTGTTGGGTTTAGAGTTCTCTATATATCTATTTATTGTAGTGTTCAGATCTTGATATGTGTACTTATTTATTTTTGTCTGCTTGATCTATCAGTTTCTGAAATGGTATGTTATAATATCCTAGCATAATTAATGGTTCTCATCTATTTAATCTGCAATTTTTGTCCAATTTTGCTATATATATATATTGATACTATAATGGTCGGGAGACATATTTTTATGATTGTAATATGTATATTAGTTTTCCTTTGAGTAGTTTAGCATATTTATTTTCCCTAAAACATTTTATTCTACATCCTATTTTGTGAAATACCTCATTGCATTTTTTTCTAAATTAAGCATCTTTGCACATTTTAACATCTCTAAATTGAGTTGTATCTTACACTTGTTGTCAGGGAAGCAGCAGTTGTGACCTAGTTGTCATTGCCTATGCTAATATTCTTTTTGTCATTACTTCAATTGAATTATGTGCATTATTGTTACTATATGTGTTGAGTGTAATTGCTGTTTAAAATGTCTTCAAAAGTTTACATTATGGGCTGGCCGAGTGGCTCAGTTAGTAAGAGCATGAGCTCTGAAAAGCGAGGCTGCCGGTTCGATTCCCACATGAGCCAGGAAGCTGCGCCCTCTACTGCTAAGATTATGAACAATAGCTCAACTTGGAGCTGGGCTGCCATGAGTGGCCAGAGACAGTGTAGGCTGAAGTGGGCTGCAGTGGGCTGCTGTGAGATACCGTGAGCGGCTGTCTAATTGCCAGCGACTGACTGCCTCAGCCAGGAAGAGCGCCATGATCATAATACGAACATGGGCCAGTGAAGCGGCATCCTCCACAGCTAGACTCAAGAACAAAAGGACAACTTAGCTGTTCCCCTTCCCAATTCCCCAACACTGTTCCCCTCCTCCAATCCCCCAATAAAATCTTTAAAAAAACAAGTTTAGATTATGATTTGACATGGAAATAAAAAGTTATAATATAATATGTGCATAAAGATATAAAAATAGAGCAAGAGAGCATATATTTGATATTAAGAAAACAAATATTTGTTATTGGAAAAATTACTGCAATTCTAAATTTTCATGCAAAGCAATATAGCAAATGCTTTATGGAATTTAAGAATTGAAGATACTCACAAGAAAATAGAGGTGTGTTACTTTTGTTACTAAGGTTCATGCAAAAGTGTTGTCTCTCACACCAATTGTGCCAACAATAGGGAATATAGTTTGTCAAATCCCTTGTAATGAAAGAAAATTCAAACAAGAGGTTGGTGTGGCCTACTGATATGTCATGTTGGACTATAGTTAAGGTGTCAAATATCAATTTGTCAGAAACTTTATGCTGACTTGATCTGAAGCTATTTTATTCCAGTAATACATGTTCAGTTGAGAAAGAGAGAGGAAAAAAAAACATGAAGCAATTAATTAAATCAAATAAGAAATGCTGATAAAACCCGGATGTTTTTACAAAGCCATTGCTAAAGTTGCTTTATTATGAGCCCAGGGTAGTGCATTACTATGATTCTATGAATAACTACCAAAGATCAAAAGTTTCCACCATATTTAATTTTAAAACACAGAGCAATAACTAAAAGCGAGATACTTCCCTAATGTGTTATTGTGTTTGCACTTAAAAGAAAAGTAAGAAATTAGGTAAATTGACAGCAGACTAACAAAAAGAATTGGGAATAAGGGTCTATAAGCAACCAAGTATATGTGTTTTGCTGCATCTGCTGCTGAGCTAAAGAATAAACTCACAAAAAAAGTGAATTGAATTGGTTGTTATTCCATGAGGCATGACTAGAATAAAACCTCTTGATGATTCCATCAACAAATCATTTAAGATTTGAAGAAGGAACATGATTTCTGTTTGTCTGAAAACCTCCCACTGAAAAGTTCTGGTAAGATCATAAAAACACTAGCATCAACTTGCAGAATGGTGTCAGTGTCTTGGAAGAAAAATGCCAAAGAGAATAGTGGAACACTCTTAAACAATGCTTTACAGAAAATTCTATTATCACAAAGGACATTTTAGTGTATTTAAAAGCTTGGGTAACTAACTAAGTGAAAAAGTAATTCAGAGTTATACTCTCACAGTGAAGAAGTTTTAATTTTCCTTTTTATGTATTAACAAGGGTGATATGTGGTAAAAAAAATCTGCATCTAAATAGTCTAAAAGTTATTTTAATAGATATAAAATGATAATTCTAAATGAGTAGAAAGCATTGTCATAATTATTTAGTAGGGATTTTTTTTCTTTCTTCATTATACATGAAATAATATCTTGTAACTGATGAAACCTCAGATGCAATTCAATATAGATATTGCAATTGCTCCACCAGCCTTTTGTTTGTTTGTATTTTCATAGATTATGTATTTCCAACTTTTATTTTCAACTCTTCTGTTTGTCTTTGTTTTAAGTTTCTTCTGGAGACCACATATTCTTGGATACTGTTTTTGTTTTAATCAATTCTTAGACCCTCAACTTTTTAATTTTTAGATGTACTCATTTTATATTTTTATATTACTGTTATATTCATGATTTATTTCTGTTAACTTATTTTAACAGAGGGTGCCAAAAAACATATACACATTTTAAGAAAGAAAGAACTGTATTAAAATTGTAATATTCGATATATACCAATAACAAAAGATGAATACAAGTCACACTTGACTTCTGCAATTACAAGAGGTGCTCAAAGTGGTTACCATCAGCGTCCAGACACTTCTGATTACAGTGAACTACTGCTTGAGCAACGTTGACCTAAATGTCAACTTGTATTGCTGTGCATGCCGTTTCAATTTTCCAGAAGCACCGCCAGTGTAGCGGGTTTTCTGTGGTATACCACAAACAGGCCCACATGGTTGTAGGAGCTACAAAGTGATCTGTAGTTGGTAGCTGCCTTTGCTGGGCTTGGAGGTGCCTAGGAGGTTATGCTGTGAACCAAGGCTGGCTGCCACTAGTGTGAGGCTTGGGGCCCCTTAGCATGAGGTACAGGACACACTGAGGCCAACTGCTACTTGTTTAGGGTTTGTGGACCTTTCCAAAATTTTAGGAAAATCCACAGCATGGGCCCAGGCTGCCCACTTGTGAGAAACAGACATTGAAAGAGGTTCTGTTTTGTGTTTGAGTTTGTTAGGGTGACATGTGTTAGCCAAGTTGATGGAGACTTAGATTTGGTGCACACTTTTGCCTTCAGGCTGGGTAGAGGGAGGGATCAACAAAGGGACAATGGCACCCACCTGCTGGCTGTGTGAGAGGAGGGCTCAACAATGGTGCATGCCAGCACTTCTGTCTGGGATAGAGCTGCCCTTCCAGCTCTCACCCTGCAGCCAGACAATTCAGTTCCTCCCCATATGGCCCTGGAGCTTTTCAAGCTGCTGTCTCTTCTCTGGGGTTTAGCAGAGTGTTTGTGAGTGAATGAGAGTCTGTGCTGGGCCCTTTAAGAGAATGACTGTGTTTCACCCAGATGGAATCCCTGCTGATTTTCATAGCCAGATATTGTGGGGACTCCTTCCAGGCACTGGTGCTCTGGCCTGGAGAGCCTGGCATGGGACTGGAACCCCTTGTTTCTCAGGGGGTACATCCTCAGTTGAGATAGTTATGCTGATTCTTAACCACCACATGTGGGTATGGGACTACCCAATTAGGTGACTCTGCCCCTCCTACCAGTCTTGATGTGGCTTCTTTATAACCTTAGTTATAGGGGTTCTGTTCAGCTAGTCTTCAGGTGGTTCCTAAGGGTGGTTTTTCTATAATTTAGGGTGTTTTTTTAACTTTTTGGGGGAACAGTGTGTTTTGCCCAGGACCCATCAGCTCCACGTCCAATTGTCCTTCAATCTTAGTTGTGGAGGGTGCAGCTCAGCTCCAAAGCCAGTCACCATTTTCAATCTAGTTGTGGGGGGCACAGCCCACCATCCTATGTGGGAGTCGAACCACCAACATGTTCTTTTTGTTAAGAAAATGTGCTCTAAACAGCTCAGCCACTCGGCCACCCCTATAATTTAGTTTTCATTTTGATGTGGTCATGGGAGGAGACAAGCACAGCGTTCTCCGACTCTGCCACTAGACTTGAAGTTTTTGTCTGTCTTTTTCATTATAGCCGTTCTAGGGAGTGTAAAGTGGTATCTCATTGTGGGTTTAATTTATGTTCCCCTAATGGCTAATTACGTTGAACATCTTCTCAAATGTTTATTGACCATTTGTGTATCTTCTCTGAAGATGTATATTCAAGCATATTTACCCATTTTATAAATTAGGCTATTTGTCTTTTTATTATTGGGTGGGTAATACATATTTTCTACCTGATTGTTGCTTTTATATGTAAAAAACTATGGGCTTTGGAGTATTAATTTTGTTCTCTGCTACCTTATTATATTTTCTTATTGTTTATTGTACTTTTTCATTGATCACCTTGGAGTTTTCTGGTATACAATCATATCATCTGCAAATAATGATGGTTCTTTCTAATTTTTTCTGCTAATTTATTTCTCTTGTCTAATTGTATTGACTGGTACCTCCAATGCAATATTAAATAATGGTAATAGAGGAATCCCTGTTTTATTTCTGACACTAATAGGGATTCTAGTGATATGAATTTTGGGGCTGAGATGGGTATATATTTATCATGTTATGAAGTATTAATCTATTCTTCTTTCATTTAAAATATTTAAATTAAGACTGGATATAAAATTTTTATGGTCTATGGAGGTGATCACATGATTTTTTTCTTTTAGAGCCAATGAATTAATGATTTATATCAATTTCCTAATATCCAGTCATTCTCTCATTCCTGGAATAAATTCTGCTAGTCATAATGACGTATTCTTATTTTAGTGCACTGTTGAAGTTTGTTTTCTAATATCTTATTTAGAAATTTTTAATTGGAGTTAATAATGAAGATTGGTCTATATTTTCCCTTGTTGTGGGTACAATCCTTGTCAGGTTTCAATATTACATTTACTTCATAGAAAAATATTGGATGTTTTTCTGATTTTCAACACTTGTATCAGTTTAAAAAGCATTGTAAGTATTGCTATTTATTAAAGGCTATATAAATTCTTTGTAAAATTATCTAAGGCCAACTCTGTTCCAGTATGACCTAATCTTAACTTAACTACTTACATCTGCCATGACTCTAACCCCAAATAAGGGCACATTCTTGGGTACTGGGGGTTAGGACTGCAGCATATAAACTTGGGGGGACACAATTTAACCCATAACAAAAACCTTATCTACTTCTTGCAAATCATTCTACTTAAATTGTCTTAACTCTTTTGAAGTTAGATCTGGTAAGCTATAGTTCTCTAGGAAATTATTAATTTCTCAACTGTTTTCAAATATATTTCAAGATAACTCATCAAGTAAATCTTTATCATTTTTTAATTTTTTTGTTTCTGATTATCTGTCCCTCATTGTTTCTTCTTTGTGGTATTTTTAAACATTTTTCCTCATGTTATTAGTGGTTTACAGATTCAGTCCCATCACCATGCTCCCACAACAGACTTTCATACTTATTTGTCAGTTATGCCGTTTTTCTTTTTTTGAATGACTAATTTATGTTTTTATCTTTGTTAATGAGTTCTTTATGTTTTTGTTCAGTGTATTTTTCTCTTTAAATGATTAAATGCATTTATTTTTAAATAATTATAAGTAAATTTGACTTTTTTAACCTTTTGGTGTATATATATATATATACACCAATTGTCTATATATAGACACCAGTCTATAAATTGAAATATGGCATTATTTACATAAATAGTTCTGTAAACAACACCATAATCAGGATGTAGAATTGTTCTATGACTGAAAACCTCCCAAACTCTCATGCATTCACTCTCTCCTCATTTCTAGCTCCTGTCAACCACAGATATGTTCTCCACTATGATTTTGTCTTTTAGAAAATTACATATTAATAGATTCATATGGTATATAACCTTTTTTAAAATTAACGTTTGTTGGGGTGACAATGGTTAATAATGTCACATAGGTTTCAAGTGTGCAATTCTGTAATATATCATCTATATATCACATTGTGTGTTCACCAACCAGAATAACCTTTTGAGATCAGCTACTTTCACTAAGCACAAAGCCTTTGAGATTCATCCACAATTATTCCAATTATCAATATTTTGTTCCTTTCTATTGCTAAGCAGTATTCCATTGTATGGGTATCCCACATTCATCCACTGGAGGATATTTGGATTCTTTTTAACAATTATGACTAGAGCTCCTAAGAATATTTGTGTATAGGTGTTCGTGTGAGCATAAGTTTTCTTTTCTCTAGGATAATCGCTGAGAGTGGGATTATTGGGTCATATAGTAAGTGTATTTATAATGTTTTAAGAAAATGCTGAACTGTTTTCTAACAGTTCAGTGGCTGTATTTCCCTCATGAACTACAAGAACCAAACACTTCTAAATACAGTGTTTTGCAGAGTGACAGAATTTGAGACATGTTTAAACAATGTGTGAGAAGATAAGATGGAGTGGTCTCTGTGAAGCACTGTTTAGAAGTGTGTGCTTCTTATGGCTCATTCTCCTGTGAGACACGTTGAAGGAATGTGCTTAACAGAGCTAAGTGTGTGAGTGAATGATTTTATTTATTTACATTTGCCTGGTGTATATGTCTATCTTTTGGTACTTCTCTTGTATTTAGGGTTGAGTTGGGTTTTACTTTGTGATATAATCTGAAAATCCTTTTCTAAGAAAAAGATGAGGAGAACTCATTTACAATTATTTATAGGCTAGATATGTTAAGTCTGAGCTCTGCCTCATATCCTTTTTTTCCTCTCAAATTCTTATTGGCTCTTTCATATGTATTTCATTTGGTTGCCTGTCTCATTTCTATTCTCCATGTCCCTTAATATGCTTTCCTCATTTTTACACTCTCTTTTATTCTTTTTAGTTTTTTTACTATTTTATATTTCTGCTTTGTGATTTTCCTTCATTATATTGTTGTTATATAATGGTTTTTTTAAATTCATAGATGTTTTGTTATTAACAGTTTTATGGCAACGTTTTCAGATGGATAGTCTTTGCCTCATAAGTTTTCAGATCTTACTTTTTTCTGATTTTATCTTTGTATTGATGCCATGTCAGCAGCTCTTTAGCACATTGTGTAATGAGTTGACTTTTCCTTGTTTAGCTATCTGCAGGAGGTTATTTTAGGGAGTGGTTTTTTGCTGACAATTACTGAGAACTGTAGCCTCATTCTTGGATGTTTTCATAGCACTTCCTTCTTTGTTCTGTTGATTGCCTCCTACTCACAGCTTTCTCCTTCCCACCGCCGTTACTGTAGGCACAGCTTTCTCCTTCCCACAGCCGTTACAATAGGTCTGTCCCTTGTAAGTGTGCCCTTCACCTACAGGAAAGGCAATTGTTATTGTCTCCTGAGATCTGCTGTTTGCAATGACTCCTCTCTAGCTTCAGTTTCTCCTGCACTTACCCTGTGTGGTTTCTGAGCAGATTTTAGTTTATTTTGATAGTCCTTACACAAATTTTGAATCTACTGGTAATTACTGTGTCCTACTTTTGAATATGGAGTCTGTGTCTTTTTTCTATTACCTTGTAATTTTTGTAGTCTACCTGGGAGGAGATGGGGGAAATTACTGTCACATACACTCTATGTTTTTACCCCAAGTCTCAACATCCCACTCCCTATGATCTGGTAAAGGCATTAGTGGTCTGTATGACCCGTTGCCATCATTTCTAACCTGAGATCCATGGTCACCCACAATGATTAGCTGTTAACCACCCTAAACACCTATCTCATATGTCTAAGCATCTTTTTATGTAGCTCCAACTGTTTTCACTCCTAACAACAGATAGAAAAATCAGCTCTGCATATTCATATTTTAGGGCGTAACACCTATTATACATATTTGCTTTATTGTGTTAACTCATTTTTCATTAATATTTCTTTTCATTTTTCTTGACATCTTGCTTTTCCAACAGGCTTGCCATAGTATAGAAACATTCCATAGAGGGGGCTCTGAGCTTGGTCACACCCTCTGGAATCATCAGTGTTTCCTGGGGAGGGACTCTTTTTTCCAGTCATGTTTACAGGCCCACTCACATCAATGGTACACATTCTTTAGCACTATCCATGTTTTGGATCCCACTAAAGCCATTTGCTTAAGTGTCATCATCATCATATGACATGTTGTTCTAAATTTGTCAAGCACTTTCAAGGTTGTCTTCACCTGAAGATTTACCATCTTGGAATATCACCAGTGTTATGGATTGCATGTTTGTGTCTCTCCCCAACTCATATGTTAAAACCCTAACCCCTAATAGGATGGTATTAAGAGGTGTGGCCTTTGGGAAGCAATTAGGATGTGAAGGTGGAGCCCTCAAAATGGAATTAGTGCCCTTATAAGAAGAGGAAAATAGTGT
>NW_017731826.1:382417-391891 GCF_001890085.2 Hipposideros armiger
CGCCCATATGAGGACACAAGGAGAAGGCAGCTGTCTGTTAACCAGAAAGAGGGCTCTCACCAGAGCCCAACCACACTGACATCCTGATCATGGACTTCTAGCCTCCAGAGACAGGAGAAATGCATGCCTGTCATCTAAACCACCCATCTCTGGTGGTTTGTTATAGCAGCCCAAGCTGAGATAGACACCAGCAGATGATTGCTTCGGCTCTAAGCCAGCAGACATTGGCCAAGTCTTCCAGAGTTTCCCTCCCTGCTGCACTGGCTGTGACCCCTTCCTCAGTAGTCAGGTTCTTAGCATGGCTCCCATCACCTGATGAGCACCAGGATATTGCTGGGCTAGAAGGCTCAGGGGAAGCTTGGCTGTGGTAGGAATTGGGTGCAAGGGCTCTGACACCCATAGGACTCATCTCCTGTGCAGCTGGCTGCCTGGTCACCAACCCTCCCCACCCACTACCTCTGCGTGGGCCAGTCTCTATCTCTGTGGTTTCTCCTCCCAGGTAGACTCCAGCAGCAAAATCATAATTTCTGGAAGGCTCCTGTTCTCTTGCTTCATGACAATGTATACAATTTATTTTCTAGGAAGGAACACCCTACTCTTGGCATAAGTTCTTTAAGACTCCCAATTTGTTTTTCCATTCCAAGAGAAAGGAAAGAACATTCATTACAGATTGAGTGCTGAGAGAAAGATAAGCTGGGGAGTCTCAGCCCCAGAAAAGGTGATTTGGCCTGGGGTTCCTGCATTGCCGGGAGGTGTAGCTTCTGCCACCCACCCTGTTCTACAATACCCTTTCCCTGACTGCTAGCTCTGTTTTATGGCTGTCTGGTATTCCTGTGCCCTGACCTCAAGCACCTTGCAGTCAAGGGCTCATCAGATGCACCAAGGGGGTTCTTCATTTTTAGGTGGCTTGGCCTGTCTGCAGCTTTTAATGCCAGCCAACCTCCTTTTTGTTTTTTATTACATATGTAATATATGCTGGTTGCAAGAAAATGCAACTAATACAGAAGTATATCAGTGAAATAAAATTTTTTCTTCTCTCATTGCCCTTCTCCAGCCCCAATTTCCATTTTCAGAGGTAGCCACCATTGATATTCTTCCAGATATTTTTCTGTGCACCTGCAAACACACACACACACACACACACACACACATGTATATTTGTATTACGATACTGTTAGTGCTGCTTTGGTTTTCTTTATCTGTCCAGTGTACCCGTCCCAGCTGCTAATAGTTCAGAGTTACACCCTTCTCTGGAGAATCACCCTTGGCAGAAATGATCTGCTCATACAGTAATGTCTCAGAGGTCATGCCAATCCCATAGGGCAGTCATCAATCAATCAGTGACTGAATAATACAAGTTCAAAAGGCTGGCCCCTTGCTTCGAGGTGGAGCAGCTCTCTGGTGCCATTTATGTTCCAAGGCTCCTGGTGGGGTCATTGAGTCAGGACCCATGACAATGACTGACTTCTTCCCTGCTCTTCCCTGCTTCCTTCCTCCCTTATAGGTTTCACCTAAGAGCACTTTATCAACAAATCCCTTGCACATAAATGTATAATGTGTAATATAGAGATTTAATGCATATATGCACATAGGTATTTTCAGAAAGGAACCCATGCTTACCCGAAGCATTTGGTGACTTCTTTTTTTTTATTTTACACTTCATCATAGGCACCTCTGAATGTAAGCCTTCTTTATTTTTTTATGGCAGGAGTGTTCTCCCTGGAATTGATCTCTTATAATTTAGGTAATCAATAGTCTTATTAATGAAATGGAGTTTATTTATTCATTAAACAAATGGTATGTGAAGTACTACTGCATACCAGTAGTACTTCGTAGTTGGCACTGGGGTTGCCTCCAGCTTTTATGTCTTACAAAAAATATGAACATTTTTGTAAGCATAGTCAAGCATTTGTGCAAGTGGTTTTGAAGGACAGACTCTTGAAGTAGATCTGTGAATCAACAAGAAACTGCTTCTCCATTGTAGTGGATCTTTTTAAGAAAATGTTCCTTCTTCAGCTCTTGCGACAGCTCCTTGCTGCGTATCTACTTTTCTCTTTCTGACTGTCTTTTGTGTTCTCTCACCTGCCCGGTGAATGCCAGGACACTTGGGGAAGGATGGGGTAGGGCTTTCTGCTCAGCCTTCTTCACTCTGGTGCTGCTCTTCCCCTGGACTGTGTCCACCCACCCTTCCTGCTTCAACAGGAACTTGTATACCAAGGACTCCTCCACCAGCTTTTTCTCAAGTCCCTTTTTACACAGAAGGACATTGACTCTCAGAGAGGGTAAGTGACCATATTAGTCAGGGCTCTTCAAGGAAACAGAACCATAGGACTTAACATAAACATAAATATTATATAAATATAAATATAAATATAAAAACTTTTTTACCAGAAATAATATTTCCCCAGCTGTCTGGGCATCTCTTAGCCTAGTCAAGTTGACATATAACATTAACAATCACAGTGATCTACGTTTCTAGGCCTATGTGTCCAAGTTTGTACCAAATACCTCCACTGGGCTGTCCCAGAGGCACTTCAAATTCATGATGTTGCAAATTACTCTCTTAACCTCTGTTCTCAAGCTTGCTTTTCCCATTTCCTATCACAGCCCAGGGAAAGTGTCCCATCACCTTGGACACCATGCTCTTCTTCCCCTCCATGTTGGGCCTGAGTCCTCTTGGTTGGGCTTTTGATGCATTTCTCAGGTTGCCCTCTCCTGAGTACCCCTGGATTCATGGCCACTCACTGCCTTGCTCCTCCACTGGCAGTAAATTCCTTCTCCTCACAGTCTTTGGAGAGTCCAACACCCTTCCAGGGCTCACACAGATCCCTCGGTTCTCAGGTAGGGGAATATGAAGGTGGGCTGGAGGTGGACCTGTCCAACGCAGGTCATTCCTCCCAGGTATGTTTTGGGTCCCAGGCACTTGGAATCAACACCATGCACCCAAGTCCCTCCAGCTGCTTGATGTGCTTCAGGCCACTGCAATGCTCTCCCTGGCAGCCTCTTCTCACCCCACACAGCCTCCCCCTCTGAGCCCGTGGTACAACTCTGTCTCAGTGAGAACCCCAACCCAGCGTGTAGGAAACCAGAGGAGCAGCATATCTGCATGAATGAGTCCTGAGCTGCCATCTTGGGAGGGGTACCAACTAGGTGTGGTAGGAGTAGAAGAGAATGGACAAGTGAGCATCCGGGCTGGTTCCTGGAGATCCAAGAGCCTGGACAAGTCACCAGACACAGCGTCTCAGTAGGCTCTTCTAAGAAAGTAACTTTTCTAAAGATCTAAGAGTGTTTGGGCTAAAGTGGGAGAAACAGACCATTTTATCGGGTCTTCGTGCATCTACGAATGTGATATAAAGTAAAGCTCTCAAGTCAGGCAGACAACGATACCAGTTAGGCCAATTCAAGGGATCTTTATTGCAAAGTTGGGGGCTGCAAGGGGGCTAGTGCCTCTAAAAACCTCACAGCCCCAAAGGGAAGTTGGGTAGGGTTTATAAAGATAAAAGCCGCAGGAGTACATTGAGGCAGGGTAATTCCAAAGAGCTACATAGAAACTGATAACAAGTCCAAACGAGGAAGTCCCAGGTATGGGAGGCGGAAAGTCCCTTAGACCCTAGCCCCCTGGGTTGGGGTCCCTGTTGGGACAAGTGTCCAGTCCTAGCAAAGCATTATTACAGAAGCTAAAATAGCAGGATTATGCTAATATCTAACTATAATTAATTGATTGATAGTAATATTGTAAGTATATAATGATTAAAAGATTATTTAAGCTATTACTCAGTATATTCTGTTGCTGTTTCTGTTGCTGTGGCTGGGCAGGTTAACTAAAACAGGAAGGGAAATTACTGGTTTTTTTAGAGGAACTATTGGGCTTGGGGCTTTTAGCTGGGCTCCTGTTAGTGCAGGGTAAACTGAGGCAGGTTACAATTATAGACTTTCACATCCTATTATTTGTATGTATATGATTTCTGAGAACAGCTACTGATTTCAGGTAGCTGAAAGCTGGGAGGGGGCAGAGGCCATTTTGTAATGCATGGCTGGAGTTTAAGCAGTAAGAGAAACAGGGGACCTTTCTTCATACCGTTCTTCAAATGGTGATTGCATTGGGTTTGCGGCTCTCCAGGGCCTATCACAAGGCTTCATGCACAATTGGAGGTGAATAAATGTGTAATAAATGAGGAAGTACTTTTTAATTAGGAAAATGTATGATTTTCCTGATGCAGCAAAAGCTGAGGCCAGAACCTGGGATGCCATTTGAATTTACTTCTGTGGATAATTGTGTCAACAAGAGTGATTGGTACACTGCTGGCAGCTGTGTTTGTCGGTAAACCTTTTTGAAGGGAGGTTTAGTAATCTCCATGAAAAGCCCTAAAATTATGCATGTCTTTAATTTTACTTGTTGAAATTCTAAAGAAATAATTAGGGATGTATGATAAGGTTTAGTCACAAGACACCTTTGCAAGGACTATTTATTGTATAACGGAAAAAAGTTTAAAGCAACCCATGTCTCCTAAAATAGAAGATTGGTTAAATAAATTCTGGAATTTATATACAATGGAATTCTGTAGCTATTAAAATTTATTATTGAAGTACATTTTTGATACAGAAAGGGAGTCATAATAGGTTATTAAGTTGAGTCAGGTTACAAAATAGTATGTACTCTGAGGAAAGTTTTTAGAACAAGAATGTATATACTCATACATGCATATTTTAAAACATCTGGCATGGCCTCACTACTCAAAGTGTGGTCCCTGGTCCAGCACCTTCTACATCACCCAGGAGTTTGTAAGAAATGCAGAGCCTCGGCCCATACAGTCCCCCAACCCCACTCAAATGTGACATCTGTGTGTGGAGTTGTGAGGGGTTTCTATGTCTCCTTTTTGCTTATTTATTTGTGACAAGTGTATGTTATTGGATTAATGAAGAAACAAGAGGGAAGAATGTTCTCCAAAGCACATAAGTGACTTTCATTGTCGTGGAAACTCTTGGCTCTTTCCCACCTGAAAGGGTGGCAGGTGGCCCAGGTCACCACAGTCTGGGTTCCTGTTGCCCTCTCTCATTTTAAGCCTCATTCTTTCTTGGGTGTTATTTCACTCTTCCTGGTTGTTTCCTGGATTATAGAGTGCTGCTTTTAGGACCACAGCTGCTTTCAAATGGCTCTGCTGCTCCTGGGGCAGGGCATGAGGTGGAGGGCACCGGGCACCCCTGCCCCAGGCACAGACAAGCCCTTCTATGGGCCTTCCTGTGCCCGCTCCACCCTCCCCACCCCCAACCCCTGGGCCTGGTTTTCCCATGAAGCTGCAGGCTGGCGTGGTGGATTAGGTCATTTCTTTTCCAGAAAGAGAGTTGGCTGCTTATGTATTCTCCTACAACACCAGTGCCAGATGCATTCCTCACTCCTCTTCTGCTGGTGGGACAAGGCCAGGAATGGACCATTTCCACCTTCCTTATGTCAATCTGTCAGGCTGTGGGAAGCCCACTGCCCTTGTTCCTGGCTATCCAGGAGACAGTCTGCCTGTCGCCCCAGTGACATCAGGCAGATGCTCCACGCATAGACGAAAACAGCTGCCTCTCTGCCATGAAACTCTGCGGTCTGACCCCAGCACACAGTGAACCCATGACAGTCATTGGCGGCTCTCCCTGTGCATTGACAAGGAGCGAGCGATGTTCTCCAAAGCCTCTGGAACAAGCACGTCTCCACTCCCCTGGCAGCGGGGCAGACCAAGCCCTGCTGCTGCTTCTAGTTGAACGTGGAGGGACCTGGGTTCCCGTTCAACTCTGGTTCTACTGCAGGTGACCTGGAGTGGAGTTGCCAGCATGAATATTTGATTATGGCTTATGGTCCCATGGTTGTGGTGACCACGGTTTTGAAGACCCCAAGAAAGTGCTGGACCCAGTTACCCGTTTTCATTTTTCCATTCCTTGTTGAGACTGACCTTCTTTCAGGCTTAGGGCCAAGTTATGTGGGTAGGCTTTGGGGAGGACAGAAAGAACCAATAACCTAAGATGGATTTGCTCCTCAAGGAGCCCGTCATATGGATAGGGAGGTCATGCTGGCTGGACATTCCCTGAGATAGGCCCTTCTCACACCATTGCTCATGAATCTCTGCGGAATCCTGGGGAAAAGCAGATCTTGGTCTGGGGGCCTAGGCTGGGCCGAGCTCACGATGCCAATTATATGGCTGCTTTAAGGACACATGCTGAGGAGCAAGGTGTAGGAGGACATCTGGGCTCATGTTCAGAAAGGTCCACCCAGGAAAGGGGAGGCTCCATGCACACAGTTATGGTGGGAGGCCCAGGGGGCGTATGACCCACACTTTGTAGGAGCGGGTGGGGTCAGAGCCTTCTCCTTTGCCCTGTCCTCCTCCGTCACTTTACATGTGCAGCACCCTGCAGTTGGCAAATGCTCTTGCATGGCCTGTCAGCCTAAGGGATCACAGGAGATCTGCCTCTGCTCCAGGCATTAGCATGGCCTGTCTGTGCCACTCACTCCAGGGACCTGGCCCTGCACTGTGGTCCTGCTCAGGGCAGCACAGATTACCCCATTGATTTACACCAGAGCTGAGTGTACATGGAGCCAGTACTGTCAGAAAGACATGCGGAAGGACATGCCATATTTTTTCAGCACTTTCCTGTATGTTCCAAAAATTGTCTTATAAAACCAGAGGACATATCAGGATTCCTCGGCAACTCTTCATCCCTCCTCATTTTATTTTATTGTCTTTTATTTTCTTCCCATCCCCACTTCTCACCACCCTTCATGGAGGACACTGTACTAGCCCTCAGGGCCTGGGTCTACTGCTGTCCCTCATGCAGCCACCTTAGAACTGAACTCCATACTTCATTAAACTCAACACTACATCGTTTAACTTAATCAGCAAAATTCATTATCCTGATAAATATGACCCCTTGCACATGAAATTGCCATAATCCCAGAGCTCCCATGAAAGGTACCGCCTTGCCTCATGAGGTTCTTCCTAGAGGCAAGAGGGAGATATGGGAGAAAGACTTTAGCAACATCTATTGATAGATTTTCAGACAGCCTTGTGCTGGAACCTGTGGACTGGAGTGGGGCTAGGGAAGATACAAGGTCAGTCAGACGTAGAACTCTCCCTCAAGGATTATTTTTTGGAGCAATGGAGAGTACTTGGCTGAAGGAAGAAGGGGTGCATTACAGAAACAGTGCTTGTCTGGAGTGACTCATCCTGACAGCTCATCCTTCATGGAGGAAGCAGCATTGGAGATTTTGTTGTGTTAAAATTGAATGAATGGAAGAAAAGATGGGAGTAGACACTCTAGCCTTAAGAAGAGCTAAAACAAAGGCAAGGAGACCTACAAGGCACTGTGTTTAGAGAATGTTTAGAAGGCCAAGCTGTGGGCCTGTGTGTAGGTCCTAGTGGGAGATAGACACAGGCTTAGGGGTCACAGCCAGGCTCGAGAGGACAGGCAAAGCAAGGGACCTATGTCCTGAAGGCAAGGCAGTAATGACCGAAGCCAACAGTGTGCCTTTCTGGGGCTGAAAGGACAGGTCCAAGGAGGAATGCTTCAGGGGCCTTGGAGGGTGGGAGGGGGTGATGTGGTCATTGGGGGAAAGCATAGAGCCTGCTCCAGAACAATATCCCTGGGGTGACACCTGGTCACTGTGTGGTCCCTGCCCCTTGGTGGGCCGGAGTACCTTGGATTAAGACCATGGACAAAGGAGGCCCAGAGGCTACCAACTAGGGTGGGACTTGGCTCCTTTAGTCCTGCTGAGCACAGGCCAGGGAAACCCTGGCTGAGGCCCTATCCCTGCTTTTTCCTCTCTGTTCATGGCTCTCTCTTAGCAGGAAGGAGAAGCCACAGATGGTTGAGCTGCCTGGGCCATACCAAAGCTGTTTCCTTTCCAGGGGCCTGAACCCAAAGCACCCTGAACAGTCTGTTGGGAGTCAGCTCCATTCTGTCTCCAGCCCCGTTCCCCCACTCCACCGGCTGGATCCTGATCTTGACCACTTCTCTCCAAGAGGATAAAAGGGCCAGTGGCATAGGCCCCGTTTTCATTCCCTGATCCTTTGTCCTCTCCTCCAATCCCAGGGTCACCCCAGTCCAGAGCCCTTCATCTTTCCATCAAACTGCTACTAGGTATCTAAGATTTCGGTCTAATACCCTTCACAGTCTGCCAATCCTCCATCACCAAAGGCAAAAGAACTGGGTTCATGAGGGGCCTGAGAAGTTTGGGGCCCTTGGGGCACGGAGGGTGGGACCAATGGGGCACATCTAGTTGGGGATGGGCGTGTCCTGCGAGGAAGGGGTGTGTCCCGTTGGGAAAGAGGGTGTATCCTCCTGGGAAGGATGGGTCCTGTAGGGAGGGGTGGGTCCTGCAGGAAGGGATGGGTGCTGCTGGGAACTGCTAGTCCTGTGGGGACAGTCTGGTAATGCCTCCGCTGAGAGGAAGCCAGTGCTCCCGCTTGCTCTCGTATGTTAACGTGTACTGGCTCGCCCAAGCACCCTGGATGAATGCTCTACTCTGGTCCCTGCAAAGTGCCCAGCACAGTTGCTATCATGCTCACACACTGCCCTGGGACCTTCATGCCACTGTGTGAACCACCCAGCTGAGGGATGCTGCCTTGGCGCCATTGCTCAGAGGCGCAGGTTTCTGTTCAGAGCCCCGCTGCAGGCCAGGGCTTTCTGATGCTTCTGAGCATGCAGCTGGGCACCCTCTGTGCTTAGATCCTGTTGGCCCTGACACAGGAACCCTCTTCAGGGGGGCAGTGCCATCCTGGCCACTCTCTGCAGGAGGCACAGGGGTGACCAGTCAGGCCCCTGAGACAAAGGGAAGTGAGAGCCAAGGTGACATCTCAGGGGGGGCCTTGGGAAAGCCAGGCGAGCCTTGACTGAGGGGGGGATGGGGTTGTGGGGCTCAGCTTTACAGGACAGCAGGGCAAGTGGCCAGCTGTCAGGGATGGCAAAGAAGGAAGAGACAGCGAAGTTTGGGTGTGTGGCGCTGCCAGGTGGAAAAGTGGGTGTGACATTAGGAAGCCACATCCCCCAACCCTCTGCCTCAGCTCCATCAGTCCCAAGGGGACAAAGAAGAGCACAGGCATTCTTAGACCCACTGAGCATGACAGCTGTCTCTTTCCTTTCCCCCGCCAGCTCTGGGCTTTATTCTGAGGCTGAGGGAGCAAGGACAGCTCTGAATGGGCTCTGAACTTTTGTTTTGAAGACACTTGGGTGGAAGGCGGTGCAGAGGGGACAGGCTGGAGCAAGAGAGGAGGAAAATGGCCTGTGGGTGGAAAGGAGGTGCCTGGGCTACAGAAGGCAGGTGGGGACTGACCTCCAGCACAAATATGACAGGGGGTGGAGTGGGGTCTTCCTTCTTTGAAAAGGAAAATGCCCCACAGTCTTTCTGTAGGAAGGATGCACCTGTGGAGAGTTCCATGCCTTTTACTGCAGATACAGAGCAATCCCACACACTGGGGCCCAGGTATTCCCCGCCCCCCC
>NW_017731826.1:391936-405107 GCF_001890085.2 Hipposideros armiger
CACCCCTACACACACACACATGCCCTGCAAGGCAGGTCAGCTGTTCACAGACTCTGGTTCTATGCTCAGGAAGAGTCTATGCTCAGGAAGCTTCAGACAGCTGCACAAGGCTTCGTCCTCCTGCTGAAGCCCCTGCAACAACCAACAGGAGCATTCCTGGCACAGCCCATACTGTTGACGCCATCCCTGACTAACGCTTCTCCCCAATGAGTTATTTGAACTTCTGATGCCCTCCACCTGCAGGGCCACCCTGATGATATCACCAGCTGATGTCACCAGCTGTAGAGGAACAAGAGAACACTTCAGTTTCTTCTCCCTCCTGCACCTGACCAAATGCCCAAGTATGCACTCCATCCCCCACTGCTGCTGGAGTGCAGTGGGGCTGGTGAGCAGCACTGAGTGGCTGACAGGGGATCTCTGAGATTCTGAGGTCGCCCAGCTCAGGCTACAGGTAGAAGCTCTGAGCCAAGCCTCAAGAAGGGCTCTATCCTGCTGCTGGGGCCAACTGAGGTCAGGGACTGAGCCTGCCCTCCTCCTCTCACACCATGGATGGCTCCAAAGAGGTGGGTCTGCCACATGTCCTCCACTCACTTCTGTCACCTTGCAGGCTCCCAGGCCTCTGGCTTGTGCTGCACTCAGACATTGGGAAGCACCAGCAGGAAGCAAAGTAACCTGGGAACACTTCTTTTCCTGATTCCCCCACTGCCAGGTTGCCATGGGTGGTGACACCCTCTATCAAATACCAGGCTTCTCAAGCCCCAGGGTGATAGCCACATCTTACTCTTGTCCTTTTGCACCTCAGGAGGTCACAACTCTCTGCTCTTTCTTGTCTCCTTAGCCCCTTTCCCCACCTTTATAAATAGACTACTATCAGATACCCCTTTGGAATGTATTGGGGTCCTGAGTGGTGCTGTTGGTCAGATGGCTTCCAGGAGTAACTCTAAGCAAAAGACAAGTAAGGTATAGGTAGGGGAAGGTTTGGGAAGTGGGGAGGTGGTTCCAGCAGAGGGAGAAGCAGGAGAAAACCCCATAGATGGAGAGACCCAATGCTTCCCTACCTTTTTGTACCTGGGGAAGGAGCCCAGTCCTGACCACTGTGAGCCACCACCATTGCAAGGGAGGCAGACCCTCCACCTCATCTCACCACTTGCTGGCTGACCAGGATGCTCATTCTGCCTCTCTGTGTCTGAGAAGGATCCAGACCAGATGATTTATGAGAACCTCTTGTTCCTCTCTGGAAGGGAATTGGGGCATCTCAGGTTGTTACAATCCCTAGAGCACAGACCTCTTAACACCATCCTGTCTCCACTCTGCACAGGCCCTGTGGCTGTTGAGTCCACCTCTGCCCCCTCCTGAGTGGTATCGGGAGCTCAGGGAGCATCTGTGAGATGGAAATGTCCAGACTTGGGTGACAGAGGTAGCTCTTGAGGCCTCCACTGAAGGAGTCCTTGGAAAGCCTGGGTCATAGAAAAGAGGGCTGGGCACCTTGACTATTTTCCTTCTCCAGGGATGCTGTAATTACCACTTGTGATAAACCAGCTGTTTTCCTAATTAGCAGGCTTGGTACCTCACACAAGCCATTAACAGGCTGGTGCACTGTACACATCTTTAGATGTAATTAATAATGTCGTTAGCCTAATTCATAATCAATACCATGGTAATTGCTTCCTTGGGTTTATATTTAGTCCTTGGGGTCTTGATGCCATGAAGAACATCCATCTACAGATGCACTAAAGAGTGTGCATTAACCACTGACAGCCCAGCTCACCCGGGATCCCTGTGGGGCGCAGTTCAGCTGCGTGGACAATAAATGGTCATGCAGGAGGTTCTGGCCCGAGCACCTACTTGGGACTTTCTGGAAGCTGTGGTTGCAATGCCTCCAGGGTCCATCAAGGACTTGGGTTCCTGCTCTGAGACCAGAGGGTCTATTTCAGAAACAAGGTCAAAGGGTGGTCCCTGTGCCTGGGAGATCTCAGACCATGGACAGTGCCCCCTGCACTGCCACACTTCCAGAGCATCTGGAGAGGGTACTGAGGATGGTCTCCAGACTAAAGATGCTGAGACATCACGGCATCCACATTCCTCCTCTGCATTTCTCCAGCTTTCCCCTCACAGTACAGCACACCATGGCCTGCCTCCTCAGCTTGCCAGGAACCAGGCCTGAGCCTGAGCTTCCCTCCCTCTCTGAGGCTGGCAGCAGCAATAGTGGCTCAAGGTCAGTCCAGAGCGGCAGGAGAGGAGCCTGTTAAAGGCAGTCCTTATAAATGGACATATCTGACTATAATTGGAATTAATATTGAGGCTTCACTTCCAGGAACTTCCCCAGCATGGATGAATCCAGGCCGTAAAGGTCTGGGCTGGAATGCACCGAAAGCCAGCCATAAATCTCTCCCCAAAATGACAATGCACAAGCTAATTGCTCTGGAAGCACACAGGTCATTCTGCATCCTCCTAGTCTTTATCCACTTGCTGGGAATGGGGCCAGGGAGAGGTGGAAGGAGTTGGCAAAGTCACCATGAAGGAAAACATTTTAATCCATTTAATTATGAGCCTCTCAGAAACCAAGCTGTTTCTTCTTAAACTGGTCAAAGGAAATGAGAAGTGACATTCTCCACCCCTACCTTCCCCTTGGCTAAGGAAGCTCAGAGCTGGAAATGTTGGGGGTGGCAGCATCAGGCTGTGTGCATCCAAGAACAGGGCCCTGGGGGCTCAGGAGTCCGGCCAGAACAAGGCTGTGCCCCCTGCCACTGACCAGCATGCCTTTGAGCTCTCTATCATGTTCACGCACACATGCATGTGCATACACACACGTACACACGCTCGCACACAGTCAGCATTACCTCCTTTTTCCCTCCATAATGCTCAAGTTGGTGTGAATGTACCTTTTGGTACTGTGCTAACTTTTATACTCTTTCTTCCTTTTCTAAGCATGTGTGTGATAGCAAGATGGTCACAGATATGAAACTTCAAATCATAATCATAAACTTTTAAATAATAATAAGCTTTTAAATGATAACTATAAACCTTTCCCTCGTGTATCTTTGCTGATGTTTCCCTGCATCTGTCTGCAATGTGTGATAAGTGCCAGTGTGTCCATAAGCACCCATCTTAGCACCGGCATTGTTCATCACTGAGGTGAACACAGGGCTTCTGCCCCCCTGGGGAAGTCATTGAGGAAAGGCAGATGTCTACAACAGTGGGCGTGGGACACACACAAACCAGGTGGCTCCCTAACTAATACCTGACCCTATGGGATGCCCCTCAGAGGGAAGGACCAGGCCCCAGGGACTTATTTTGCTCCACCTCCAACCCATGATACAGACAGGACCCTGGGGGCCCAGAACGGGTGTGGGGCTTGTCTGGGTTCAGAAAGCATGGTAGAAGAATCCAGATTTCTCAACTTCTTTCCTAGGATGATTTCCCCAAACCATGTTGTTTCACTTGAATGAGCAGTTATTGGGCCTTCCTGGCTGCTGGGAGCTCTGGACAGTCTAAGCTGAACCAGCAGGAGAGGCATATGCTATGGGAACACCAGGACCTTATGTCTCACTTTACAGAGCAGCTAGTGGAGGCCAGTGAGGGTAAAACACACAGTCTGGCTGCCCAGGAGCCAGACGAGGAGCAAGGCTATGGTTGCATCCCGTGTATACAGGGCTGGGTTTAATTGTTCCAGGCAATGAGTCAGGAGTTAAGGATGGGACTAATCCACACATGGAGGACTACAGCTGGTTCTCCCCAGGAAAATCAAGAACCTGGCTCTCTGGTCAAGGCTGCATCAGAGAGGGACAAATGGACTTTAGGCAGCTTCCTTAGCTCCTCTGCCTCAGTGAGCCTCCTGCTGACAAGCCTGGCCTCTACACCTATCCAGACACTCCCTTAGGGCAGAGGCACCAGCCAGCCTGGGCCTGCTCCAGACAAGCCAGCAGACAGCACCCAGCCATCCCTGAGCATGCATCTATTTATTTGTTTTGCTTATTGAGCCTGGGCTGAAACAAGATGACCCTGTCCCATGCCATGGGGCCCCAGGGAGGAGACAGAACATAAACAGGTAAACAAATAAACATATAAGACAATTTCAAAGAGGGAATGTGCTGTGAAGAAAACAGTGTACTGGGAACAAGAGTGACAAGGCAGGCAGGGTGAGGGTCACTATGCAAATATAGCTAGGTGATGGGGAGGCCTCTCTGTCAAGGCAGACAACAAGGACAGGCCAGCTGTGCAAACAACTGTCTAGGGTTAGGAAACAGCAGAGCAAAGGCTCTGAGGCAGGAACAGACTTGGAGTATTCCAGGTGAGAAGAAGAAGGCAGGCACCAGGAAGCCAAGTGAGCCAGGAAAGCACAAAAGCCAATGAAACAGGTGGCTGGCTCCACGAGGCCTGGGGTTTGTGCTCCATTGTAAGAGCAGGGCAGTAGAGTTTAGAATAAGAGGTGACCTGGCTGATGCTTTCAGAAGAGTCAGTTTGAGGGCCCCTGGCTACCAGCCAGAGGAGGTGAGACTTTCTCATGGAAGAAACAGGAAGCCAAAAAAAGTTTTTCAGCAGGGAATAGGCATATTGTTCTTGCTCCTTTGGCCCCTTACCCTGCTCAGGAGCAAATCCCTGCAGGCCTCATGCTTGGCAGCTGTGGGAACCAGCCTTTTTCTGGGGAGCTCACTTACCTATAAAGGTGCTGGGTGGGACCATCAGCACAGCTCTACTCCTCCCACCTGTGAGGCCTGGGACAAAGCCTCCTATCTCCAATTCTCCATCTCCTTCTCTGCAAAACAGAGATAAAATTTTAGTCAATAACCAGCTACTCTGGCCAAATACCACACAAAAAATTGTGGCCTCACCCCTATACCTGCCATCAAAGGCCAACTGGGGAGCCTGGACTACCACTGTCACCAGGTTGTAATGAGGCACTCCAATCCCCCTGTTAGGGTGGTGTGAGAGAAGGCCAAGTAGGGAGCCAGGTTATTCATTTGCACTTAGCAGAAACAACTTTGGTGTCAGTGAGGACCACACCAGGAGCAATACCAAGGTGCTCCTACACCTCCAGGCAGGGTGGCATCATCAAGGGCTAGTGGAAAGGTGGGACTGCCACCTCCACCCCGTGTAATGAGGAGCTCTCTCCTCAGTGTCAATGGAGGCCAAGTGGGGAGCCTGGACTCTATCCCCATCTGGCAGTAATAAGGTACCCCCACTACTGTCCTCTGCCAAATTGGTGTCAGGAGAAACCAGCTAAGCCAGAAGGTTTAAATTCATATTCAGAGTCTTATAATATAATATATAAATTGTCTGGGTTTCAATAAAAAAGAATCATTTATCATAGCAAGATTTAAAAAACAAAACAATCTCAGCTTAAATTTAAAAAGACAATCCAGGGCCAGCCAAGTGGCTCAGTTGGTTAAGAACGTGAGCTCTGAGCAACAGGTTGCTGGTTTGATTCCCACATGGGCCAGTGAGCTGCACCCAAGCTGAGCTGCTACAGAGCTGCTAACAGGGGGCAGGATGGCTCAGCTGGTAGAGCACATGCTCCTAAAAACAAGGTTTCTGGTTCTACTCCCGCATGGGATGGTGGGCTATGAGCACTTGCTATTAAGGTTGAACATGGCATCCTGAGCTGAGCTGCCCTGATCTGGATGGCAACTGGGCTTGGAGCCGAGCTAGCTGCACCCTCCACATCTAAGATTGAAGGACAACAACTTGGCTATTCCCCTTCCCCAATTCCCCAACACTGTTCCCCTTCCCCAATTCTCCAATAAAATCTTAAAATAAAATAAAAAGACAATCCATAGATACCAACACTGAGATGACAGTGATGTTAAAATTATCTGAAAAAGATCATAAAGCAGCTAGCATAACAGTGTTTCAATGAGCAATTACAATTCACTTGAAACAAATGAAAAAGTAAAAAGTCTCAGCAAACAAATAAAAGATATAAAAAGAAACAAATGGAAATGTTACAACTGAAAAATACAATAACCAAAATAAAAATCATTTAAAGATGAGCTCAATAGCAGGATGCTGGGGATGAAGAAAATCATCAGTGAACTTGAAGAGAAATAATAGAAATTACCTAATCAAACAACAGAGCTACAATAGACTGAAAAGGAAACAAAAGAAAAGACAGTTCCTCAGGAACATATGAGACTATAACAGAAATTCTACTATGTTTTTCATCAGGGTCTCAGAATGAGAGAAAAAAAGAGGTGGGCCTGAAAAAGCTGTCAAAAAATAATGGCTGAAAACTTCCCAAATTTGGCCAAAAACATAAATCTACAGATTCAAGAGGCTGAGCACCTTAAACAGGACAAACCCAAAGAAATCCACACCAACACACATCATAGTCAAGCTTCTGAAAACTAAAGATAAAGCCTTAAAAGCAGTTGACCCCTTATTACAAAAAGCTTATGACCATAGGTCAAAGAGGAAATCTCGAGAGAAATAAAACTGAATGAAAATGAAAATGTAATATATCAAAATTAGTAGGACACAAATAAAGTAGTGTTGAGAGGAAGATGTGTAGCACTTAATGCTCACATTAGAAAAGAGGAACTATATTAAATTAGTAATCTATGCTTCTACCTTCAGAACTCAGGAAAAGGAATAACAAAATAAGCCCAAAGCAAACTCAAAGAAAGGGTTAATAAAAATAACAGCAGAATCAATGAAATTGAAAACAGATACTATAGAGAAAGCCAGTGAAACAAAAAGCTGTTTCTTTGACAAAGTCAATAAAATTGACAAACCCTTAGCAAGACTGACAGAGAAAAAAGAGAGAAGACACAAATCACCAATATTATGAATGAAATAGAGGATATCACTGCAGACCCTGCAGACATCAAAGGATATTGAGGGAACACTATGAATAACTCTGTACACATACAGTTGGCAACCAAATGAAACCAATGAGTTTCTCAAAAACCACAAACTATCACTACTTATTGAAATAGATAAATTGAATCATCCTATAACTATTGAAGAAATTGAAGTTATAATTAAAAACCTTCCCAAAATAAATTTCTAGGCCCAGGTGATATCACTGAAGAATTGTACCAAATGATTACAGAAAAATTAACTCCAATTCTATATAATCTCTTCCAGGAAATAGAACAGGAACAAACTCTTCTCAATATGATCGCTACTATTACTTAACACAAAACCAGGCTAAGATAGTACCAAAAAAACCAGAAACAAACAAAAAAAACACCTGCAGGCCAATGCACTCTGACTAAGTAGGGTTTATGCCAGGGATGCAAAAGCTGTTTCACTATGTGAAAATCAATTAATGTAATCCACTTTATTAACAGGATAAAAAAATATATGATCATATCAATTGAGGCAGAAAATGCATTTGACAAAATTCAGCACTCTTGGGAGAAAAGGTATAAGGGGGAACAACTGCTTACTGGATATGGGGTTCCCTTCTGGGGTGATGAAAATGTTCTGGAACTAGAGTGATAATGGTTGAACAACATAGTGAATGTCCTATTTGTCAGTGCATGTATACTTTAAAATGCTAAAAATGGTAAAGGTTAGATGACAATAAAAATTGTCAATAAAAATATTTTTAATTCAACACATATTTATGATAAAATTCTCAGAAAAAAATAAGAACAGAAGGAAACTTCACTAACTTGATAAAGAACACCTACAAAAACCTACAGGTAACATTATGCTTACCATGAAATATTAGATGCTTCCCCACCCGAAGATCAGGAAGAAAGCAAGGATCCCCACTCTTGCCATTTCTTTTCAACATTATACTGGAGGTTCTAGATAGTGCAATAAAGCAAGAAAAGGAAATAAATGGCAGTGAGCCTCGGAAGAAAGACACAAAATTACCCCTGTTTGCAGGTGATTTGATTGTCTTCATAGAAAATTCTGATACACAAAAACAAACAAAAAAACTCTCTTAGAATTAATAAGTTCAGCAAGGTTGCAGCATACAAGATAAACATACAAAAATCAATATATTTCTATGCATTGAACTCGGGGACACTGAAATTAAATTTAAAGTAGATCTACCATATGATCTAGCAAGCCTACTTCTGGGTACGTATGCGAAGGAAACAAAATCAGTATGTGGAAGAGATATCTGCACTGCCAAGTTAATGGCAGCATTACTCACAATCGCCAAAATATGGAAACAACCTAAGTGCTGTGAATACATGATTAAAATGTGATATATAGTATATAATGATTTACCCATAAAAAAGGTCCTGCCATTTGTGACAACATGGATGAACCTTCAAGACATTACGTTAAGTGAACTAAGCTGGACAGAAAAAGGCAAATACTGTATAATATCATTCATATGTGGAATTTTTTAAAAAGTCAAACTCAGAGAAGCACAGAGTAGAACAGTGGTTGCCAGGGTCAGGGGAGGAAGTAGAGAGATGTTGGTCAAGGGTACAAACTTAAAGTTATCAGATGAATAAGCTCTGGGGATCGATCTAATGTACAGCATGGTGACTATATTTAAGAATATTGTATTGCATATGTGAAATTTGTTGAGAGTAGATTTTAAGTTTTGTTACTACACACACAGGAAAGGTAACAATGTGGAGGTGATGAAATGTTAACTTAATTGTGGTTATCATTTTACAATGTATACATATATCAAATTATCATGTTGTACACTTTAAATATATACAACTTTATTTGTCAATTATACTTCAATAAAACTGGAAAAAATGCAATACCGTTTATAGTCACTAAAATAAATGAAATACTTAGGTGTAAATCAAACAAAGCATGTACAGTACTTGTATGCTAAAAACTACCAGATATTGATGAAAGAAATCAAAGATCTAAATAGAGACCCATACTGTGTTCATGGATTGGAAGACTCAACATGGTAAAGATATCAGTTTTCCTCAAATTGGTTTTCAGGTTTAAACTAATTCCTATCAAAATCCCAGAAAATTTTTTTGTAGATATAAACAAAATAATTCTAAAATTTATATGGAAATGCAAAGGAACTGGAATAGTTACAAAAGCTTTGAAAAATAAGAGTGGGAGGAATCAGTCCACATGATATTAAGACTTATCATACTTGTATAGCTACACTTATCCAGACTCTGAGGTATTGGTAGAGGGTTAGTTACATAAGTGAATGGAACAGAATGTAGAACCCAGAAATAAACTCATACAGATGTGCCCAACTGATTTTCAACGAAGGTGCAAAAGTAATGCAATGGAAGTAATAGCTTGTTCAATAAATAGTGCTGGAGAAATCATACTCATCAGCAAAAAGCACTGAACCTTACATCTGATAAAAATTGACTTAAAAAAGATAGTGGACTTAAATGTAAAACTTAACACTATAAAACTTTTGGGGAAAAAATCAAGTTTTCAGGACCTAGAACTAGTCAAAGTGTTCTTAGACTTGACTCCAAAAGCACAATCCATTTTTAAAAATTGATAAATTAGACTTGATAAAAATTAAGAATTTTCTCTGCAAAAGATCCTATTAAGAGGATGAAAAGACAAGCTATCTACTGGGAAAATATATTTGCAAACCACACATCTGACAAAGGAATAGTCTACAATATAAAAAGAACTCTGAAAACGGACACTAAAAAATGATCTAATTAGAAAATGGGTGAAGGACATGAAGAGGCATTTCACCAACGAGATGGCAAATCAGCACATGAAACAATATTCAACATCATTGATCACCCAGGAAATGTAAATTAAAACAACCACACACCTATGAGAATGGCTAAAATTTACCCAAAAAAATAATTTAAAAAAATTGTGATAACACCAATGCTGGCAAGGATGCAGGGAAACTGGATCCCTCATGCATTGCTGCTGAGGCTGTCAAATGGTAAAGTCACTCTGGGAAATCTTTTGGCAGTTTCTTTAAAAATCAACACACAACTACCACATGACTAGCGACTACATTCCTGGGTGTTTGTATCTGAGAAATGAAAACATATTCACACAAAAATCTGTATAAGAAGGTACATGGCAGGTGAAAACTGGGAGCACTTCACGTGTCCTTCAGTGAGTGAACAGTTAAACAAGCTATGGTACAGTCATACGATGAAATATTACTTGGAAATAAAAAAGAACAAAATATTGGTACATGCATCAAACCAGATGAATTTGCAGAGAATTATGCTGAGTGCAAAAAGCCAAAACCAAAGGCTACACGTTTTATGATTTGATTTATATAACATTCTTAAAATGACAAATGATAGAAGTGGAGACTAGCTTAGTGGTTCCCAGGGGTTAAGGATGGCGTGGAGTTAGAGGTCCAGGAACTCCTCTTTATGGGGAGCTGGGAAGTAAGTATGTGTCTGTACAAGGGCAACATGAGGGTCCTCGCAGTAATGGGAATGCTCTGCCTCTCCACTGTCTCAATATCAACACCCTGGTTGCAACGTTGTTCTATAGTTTTGCAAGATGTTATTTTGGGAGGGCACTAGGTAGAAAGTACACAAAATCTCTATGTGTTATTTATTAGAACTGCATCTGAATCTGTATTTCATAATAAAAAGTTTAATAAAAAAAGTACTAAAAAGTTGCCTCGATTTAACAAAATTAAACAAATCTGTGAATTTAATGACACTTTACAAATCATTAAATCAAAGTCTTTTTATTACTTAATTTTTTTACTGTGAAATAAACATTTTTAAATTAGTTTCAGCTGTACAACACAGGGCAATAGTTATACTTTTTACCCCTCAAAGTGACAACCCTCCTACCCAACCCACCGCCTGACTCCGCCCCCCATATCATACATATCTATTACAATTCCCTTGACTCCACTTCCACACTGTAAAGTAGTTCCATTTCCTGTGACTATACATATATTCAATTATAGTTGACATCCAATGTTATACAACATCAGCTTCTGGTGTACAGTGCAGTGATCAAGCCTCTACTCCATCCATGAAGCGATCTCCCTAACAAGACATGTGACGATCTGACACCCTACAAAATATATAAAACATTGTTAATTATATTCCCCGAACTGTGTTTCATATCCCTGTGGCAATATTATATTACCTATCTATGCTGTCTAATTCCTTCCCCTTTTCCCTCATCCCCACCCTCCTCTCAAATAGCAACCATCAGTTTTCCTCTTTATCTCTGAGACTAATTCTGTTTACTTTGTTCGTTTATTCAGTTGTTTTGTTTTGTTTTGAAAGATTTTCATTGGGGAATTCGGGGGATGGGAGAGTGCTGGTGAATTGAGAGAAGGGGAACAGACAAGTTGCTGTCGTTTTGTTCTTCAGTCTAGTTGTGGAGGACGTTGCTTCACTGGCCCAAGCTGGTACCATCATTGCGCTCTTCCCGGGTGAGGCAGATCAGTCACCGGCTTCTGGACGGCCGCTCACTGTGGCTGCTGGCTGCTCACGCTGGCTGCTCACTGCGGCTGCTGGCCGCTCACGCTGGCTGCTCACGCTGGCTGCTGGCCACACACGGTAGCCCATGGTAACCCACTGCCACAGGGGCTGCAGCTTATGCCATCACAGGCGACCCACGGCAGCCCAGCTCCAGGTTGAGCCGTTGTTCAGCATCTTAGCTGTGGAGGGCAGTGTCACTGGCCCTCATATGTGGGATCCGAACCGGGGCCCTCTGGCATCCCAAGCCAGTTCTTAACCATCGCGCCACTTGGCCAGCCCGTTTATTCAGTTTTTTAGATTCCACATATAAGTGAGATCATATGGTATTTGTCTTTCTCTTTGCTTTTTTGTTTTGTTTTGTTTGTTTTTTTTTGGTGAGCCATCTGCCACCTGTTGGCAGCTCAGTGGCAGCTCAGCTTGGGCCAGGAATTGAACCGCTGTTGCTCAGTGCTCTCACTGTTGAGTGAGCTCTTAACCAACTGAGCCACTCGGCTGGCCCAGTATTTGTCTTTCTCCAACTGACTTATTTCACTTAACACAATAGTCTCTATGTTCATCCATATCATTGCAAATGGTACAATTTCATTCTTCTTTATAGCGGAGTAATACTCCACTGTATAAATGTACCACAGTTCTTAATCCAGTCGTCTACTGATGGGCATTTCGGTTGTTTCCAAGTCTTGGCTATTGTAAACAGCGCTTCAATAAACATAGGGGTACATATATTTTTTCAAATTAGCATCTTGGGTTTCTCTGGATAGATACCCAAGAGTGGAATCACTGGGTCATACGGTAGTTCCATTTACAGTTTTTTAGATACCTCCATACTGATTTCCATAATGGCTGCACCAATCTGCAGTCCCACCAACAGTGCAGCAGGGTTCCCTTTTCTCCACAACTTCGCCAGCACTTGTTGTTTGTTGATTTATTGATGATAGCCATTCTGACCAGAGTAAGGTGGCATCTCATTGTGGTTTTTATTTGCATTTCCCTAATGATTAGTGAGGTTGAACATTTTTTCATATGCCTATTGGCCATCTGTATGTCCTCTTTAGAGAAATGCCTTTTCATATCCTCTGCCCATTTTTTAACTGGGTTGTTTGTTTTTTTGATGTTGAGTTGCATGAGTGTTTCATAAATGTTGAATATTAACCCTGTATCAGATATATCATTGGCAAATATCTTCTCCCATTCAGTAGGCTTCCTTTTGTTTTATTGATGATTTCCTTTGCTGTGAAAAATCTTTTAAGTTTGATGTAATCCCATAAGTTTATTTTTTCTTTTATCTCCCTTGCCAGCAGGGATATAGCAGTAAAAATATTACTGAGGGTAATGTCTGCAAATTTAGATCCTATGTTTTCTTCTAGGAGTTTTATAGTTTCAGGTCTTACATTGAAGTCTTTAATCCATTTTGAATTTGTTCTTGTATATGGTGTAAGTAGGTGGTCCATTTTCATTTTTTTGCACATGTCAGTCCAATTTTCCCAGCGCCATTTATGAAGTAGACTATCTTTACTCCAATGTAAATTCTTGCTTCGATTGTCATAGATTAAATGACCGTATATGGATGGGTTTATTTCTGTGCTCTCTGTTCTGTTCCATTGGTCTATGTGTCTGTTTTTATGCCAGTACCATACTGTTTTTGGGGGGGTTTTAAAAGATTTTTTTATTGGGGAATTGGGGGATGGGAACAGTGCTGGGGAATTGGGGAAGGGGAACAGACAAGTTGCTGTCCTTCTGTTCTTCAGTCTAGTTGTGGAGGACGTTGCTTCACTGGCCCAAGTTGGCACCATCATTGAGCTCTTCCCGGGTGAGGCAGATCAGTC
>NW_017731826.1:405257-408658 GCF_001890085.2 Hipposideros armiger
CGACTCACGGCAGCCCAGCTCCAGGTTGAGCTGTTGTTCAGCATCTTAGCTGTGGAGGGCAGTGTCACTGGCCCTCATATGTGGGATCCGAACCGGAGCCCTCTGGCATCCCAAGCCAGTTCTTAACCATCGCACCACTCAGCCAGCCCCCATAGTGTTTTGATTACTGTAGCCTTGTAGTATGATTTGATGTCAGGTAGCGTGATACCTCCCACTTTGCTTTTATTTCTCAAGATTGCCGTGGCTATTCGGGGTCTTTTATGGTTCCATATTAATTTTAGGATTCTATGTTATATTTCTGAGAAAAATGTCCTTGATAGTTTGATGGGAATTGCATTGAATCTATATATTGCCTTAGGTAGTATTGACATTTTAACTATATTAATTTTTCATATCCGTGAACATGGTATGTATTATCATTTATTTGTATCTTCTTTGATTTCTCTATTCAGTGTCTTATAATTTTCTGAGTACAGGTCTTTTACTTCTTTGGTTAAATCTATTCCTAGGTATTTTTTTGTTTTGAAGCAATTGTAAAAAGGATTGATTTCCTGATTTCTTCTTCTGATAGTTTTCTACTGGTGTATACAAATGCAACTTATTTCTGAATATTAATTTTGTATCCTGCTACCTTACTAAATTCATTTATTAGTTCTAACAGATTTTTGGTGGAGTTTGAGATTTTCTCTGTATAGATCATGTCATCTGCATATAATGACAATTCTACTTCCTCCTTTCCAATGTGGATGCCTTATATTTCATTTTCTTCTCTGATTGCTGTGGCTAGAACTTCCAAAACTATGTTGAATAGAAGGGGTGAAAGTGTCTTGTTCCTGATCTTAAGGGGGAAGCTTTTAGCCTTTCCCCATTGAGTATGATGTTTGCTGTGGGCTTATCATTTATGGTCTTTATTATGTTGAGATATTATCCCACTATTCCCACTTTGCTAAGAGTTTTTATTACAAATAGCTGTTGGATTGTGTCAAATGCTTTTTCTGCATCTATTGATATGAACATATGATTTTTATTTTTCATTTTGTTAATGTGATATATTACATCAATTGATTTGCGGATAATGACCCAAACTTGCGCAGCAGTAATGAATCCCACTTGATCGTGTTGTATGATCTTTTGAATGTGATGCTGAATTTGGTTTGCAGTATATTTTGTTGAGGATTTATGCATCTGTGTTCATTAGGGATATCGGCCTGTATTGTTGTTGTTTTTTTATTGTAATTTCTTTGTCTGATTTTGGGATCAGAGTAACAGTGGCCTCATAAAATGTGCTTGGGAGCCTTTCCTCCTTCTGTATTTTTTGGAATAGTTTGAGGGGAATAGGTATCAATTCTTTTTTGAATGTTTTGTAAAATTCACCTGTGAAGCCATGTGGTCCAGGATTTTGTTTGTTGGAAACTTGTTGATTACTGATTCAATTTCTTTGGTAGTAATCAGTCTGTTCAGAGTTTCAGTTTCTTCTTGGTTCAGACTTGGTAGATTGTATGCTTCTAGTAATTTATCCATTTCTTCCAGATTGTCAAATTTGTAGGCATATTGCTGCTCGTCATATTTTCTTACAATTTCCTGTATTTCTGTGGTATCTGTTGTCACTTGTCCTCTTTCATTTCTGATTTTATTAAGTTGGGTCCTCTCTCTCTTTTTCTTGGTGAGTCTGGCTAAGGATTTGTTGATTTTGTTTATCTTTTCAAAAAACCAGCTATTGGTTTCATTGATCTTTTGTATTGTTTTTTGGGGTCTCTATTGTATTTATTTCTGCTCTGGTCTTTATTATTTCCTTCTTGTACTCCCTTTGGGCTTGTTTTGCTGTCTTTCTCCAGTTCCCTTAGGTGTAAAGATAGTCTGTTGATATGAGATTGTTCTTCTTTCTTTTTCTTTTTTTTTTAATTTTTATTAGGGAATTGGGGGAAGGGGAACATACAAGTTGCTGTCATTTTGTTCTTCAGTCCAGTTGTGGAGGACATTGCTTCACTGGCCCAAGTTGGCACCATCATTGCGCTCTTCCCAGGCGAGGCAGATCAGTCATCGGCTTCTGGACGGCCGCTCACAGCAGCTGCTGGCCACTCACACTGGCTGCTGGCTACACATGGTAGCCCATGGCAACCCACCTGCCGTCGCCGGCAGCTCACGGCAGCCCAGCTCCAGGTTGAGCTGTTGTTCAGCATCTTAGCTGTNAGCCCAGCTCCAGGTTGAGCTGTTGTTCAGCATCTTAGCTGTGGAGGGCAGTGTCACTGGCCCTCATATGTGGGATCCGAACCGGGGCCTTCTGGCGTCCCAAGCCAGCTCTTAACCAACGCGCCACTCAGCCGGCCCTGTTCTTGTTTCTTTAGATAGGCCTGCATTGCTCTAAATTTTCCTTAGGACTGCGTTTGCTACATCCCATAGATTTTGGGTTGTTATGTTTTCATTTTCATTTGTCTTGAGATAGCTTTTGATTTCTTCCTTGATCTCAGTTTTGACCCACTCGCTATTTAGTAGTATGTTATTCAGATTCAAAGTATTTGTGCTTTTCGGGTTTCTTCTTATAATTGATTTCTATTTTCATAACATTGTGGTCAGAGAAGATGCTTGACATGATTTCAATCTTCTTAAATTTATTGAGACTAGTTTTGTGTCCTAACATGTGGTCTATCTTGGAAAATGTTTCATGTACACTTGAGAAGAATGTATATTCTCTTGATTTGGGGTGAAATGCTCTGAAAATGTTAGTTTAATCCGGCTGGTCCAAAGTGTCATTTACGGCCACTGTTTCCATGTTGATTTTCTGTCTGGAGGATCTGTCCATTGGTGACAACAGGGTGTTGAAATCCCCTACTACAATAGTGTTACCGTTGATCTCTGTCTTTAAGTCTGTCAAAATCTGTTTTATATATTTAGGAGCTCCTACGTTGGGTGCATACATGTTTACTAGGTTTATGTCCTCTTGTTGAATCGACCCCTTTATTATTATGTAGTGCCCTGTTTTGTCTTTTACTGTAGACTTCATTTTTTTTTAATTAAATTATTTTTGTAGACTTCATTTTAAAGTCTATTTTGTCTGAAATAAGTATTGCTACTCCAGGTTTCATCTTATTTTCATTTGCATGAAATATCCTATTCCATCCCTTTACTATGTGTATCTTTTGATCTGAGATGAGTCTCTTGTAAACAGCATATGCATGGGTCCTGTTTTCTTATCCACTCAGCCACTCTATGTCTTTTGATTGGAGCATTTAGCCCATTCACATTTGAAGTGATTACTGATAGGTGCATATTTATTGACTTTTTAAAAAAATTTATATTGGGGGTTGGAGGGAAGGGAACAGTGCTGGGGAATTGAGGGAAGGGGAACAGACAAGTTGCTGTCGTTTTGTTCTTCAGTCTAGTTGTGGAGGACGTTGCTTCAC
>NW_017731826.1:410178-418244 GCF_001890085.2 Hipposideros armiger
TGTTGCTCAGCATCTTAGCTGTGGAGGGCAGTGTCACTGGCCCTCATATGTGGGATCCGAACCGGGGCCCTCTGGCGTCCCAAGCCAGCTCTTAATCACCACACCACTCGGCTGGCCCTCTTAAACATTCTTATCATCAGTGTTCTAAACTCTGTCTCTGAAAGGTTGGATAACTCTGTTTCATTTAGTTCCATTTCTCTATGTTTCTTCAGATCTTGTACTTGGGACATGTTTCTTTGTTTCTTCATTCTGGCTGTCACTCTGTGATTGCTTTAATGTATTAGATAGATCACATAGGGAAAAAAAGAGAATAAAGAAAAAAAAGAAGAGAAAAAAGGGGGGGCTCTCTGTCCGCTTTAATCTGCAGACCACTTGCTCAGCAATAGAGAGACCTTGGGCAACCCAGCACCAGATATTGGGGGGAAGGGCTGAATGTCATGCCCCGGCCTCCCCCTCAGGCTTTCAGTGAGCTTCCCACAATTAGCTGCTGTGTGCTCTGCAACTGTGCTCATCACCAAAAATCTTCACAGGTTGTTGCTGGCTGTCTGCTGTTGCAAAAAAACCTCTGTGGCCTGCAGAGGTGGGGGCCAGGCACAGGGTGTCCTGGCAATACAGCTTTAGGTAGGTGGGGCAGGCCCCCAAGGCACCACAGGATGTGGTCAGTGGCCCCCACCAAGTCAGAGCAGCATGCACTCCTGCACCGGCAACCAGCCTGCACAAATTCGCCAGGAAAGTCCGGCCAAATCACTCAGGCGCACAGCTCATGGCCCATCACTCCCAGGAAAACTCCATCTCAGCCTGTCCCAATCAGCCACTCGCAGATCAGGCTGAGCAGCCCGACAGCCAGTCGCCAGCCTGGCAACTCTGCACATGCAGTGTGGAGAGCGGGGACCCAAGGTGGCTCGCGCACTCCCACATCTCAATGAGCAGCCCATTGCAGCCAGAATGCGCCCATCTGACATTTCCCTGGCTACGCAGCACAAGCAGTGCGGAGGGTGGGGAGCCAAGGCTGTATGTTCACGCACACACACATGCACTCCTGTGTCAATTTCACCAGACCAATGCAGTTTCAGACCTGACCCTCTGTGGGAGGGCCCAACCCTGAAAAAATGGCATCCTCCTGTACATTACTCGTGTGCAAGCTCCACACCAGGGGAACAATGGTCCCAAAACCTACAGCTCCCATGCCAAAGGTGCTCAGTTCAATCCTTCCCCGCAGGCTCCTGGGCCCCACTTACACAGCTACTCCCTCCACCAGGGACCAGGTGAGTGCTCACCAGTGAGTGAGTTCATGTCCCGGCTCCACTGGTTCGCTAGCCGCCCTCAGCCTCACCTAGTTGAGCAAAGAGAGTCCTCACTAATTTCTACTGCCAGCTATCATAGAACTCTTCCTGGCAAAGTAACTCTGGGCTGGTGAGCTCGGTGTGGGGCAGGAGGATCTCTCCCCCAACCAGAGAAGCCTCCCTACCTCTGAGGTGTTCCTCACAGGGTTCACCTTTTCTCACCTCTGCCCCTCCTACCAGACTCAACATGGCTTCCTCTTTAAGTTCTTCATTTAGAGGTTCTGTTCATCTAGTGTTCAGATGACTTCCGAGGTTGAATGTTGTATAAATTATTTGTAATTTTGGTGTGATCTTGGGAGGCAGTTGGCACAGTGTCTGTCTATTCCACCATCTTACGGGAAGTTTATTACTTAATTTTTAAACTTTATCCAAGACATATGTATACATTCCTCAAGACATTGAAACATATTACAAGATTTATCAAGAAAAATAGCAGCTCCCAGCCCTAACACCACCTATCACCCTCCGACCTCCGCCTCCACGCTGACCCCCCTTCCAGAAGCATCCCATTTAAGTCATTTGGCTCTTCTTTCTGGAATTTACTTTAATGACCCTAAGTAAAATGCTTTGCACAGCTCTTTATTGATTTTTCCATTTCAGATGTTCACTAAATGATGGGCTTCCTTTCAAGGAAACTGAAAGTTTGGTTTTGCTTACATCTGCCCTGGCCCCATACTTCCCTCTCCTCTTCCTTCCAGTTGAGTTAGCTCATGATATCTGCTTAAATTAATGTTCTCTCTTTAACGTATAGCTAAGCAAATATCTTTTATAGCTGAGTCAGATCCTTTTCTATTCATTCACTCAGTCATGCAATTAATGTGCTAGGCACTATTCTAGGTGCTGGGGACACAGCATTTAATGAAACAAATGGAATCTTTCACATTGAAGGTTGGGAAGCTGAATAAGAAACAAACGTGTGCATATTTTTCTGGTGTTAAGTGCTATGGAGGAACAGGGATTAGGGTGCAAAATGGTCTTGAACAACAACCTAACCACAAGATACAGTATAATAGATGAACTGCCAAGAATTGACTACATTACTTATAAAAGGAACATGTCAATACAACAAATATTGGGTTGTCAGAAAAGTCATAACACATTTTTGTGACGAAAAACATAGAAAAAATACGTGATGACTTTTTCGACAACCCAATACTTATTGAGCATCTACTGTTATTTCAAGTACTGTGTTAGAATGTGAATAGTCAAAGGTGAGTAGTAGTTCTTGCCCTGTGGAAGCCCACAGTATGGAAGCAATTCTCTATGTCAGATAGTTTCTTGAGTGTGGAGTACTATCAATAATGTTGCAACTTCCATGTGTAAGCCTAGAAGCAGTACTATAGCCAGCACTACTTTTTGGTGATAGTTTGGTGTTCATGATGTTTGTTTTTTTTTCTATCAACTTTCACTTCTCCGTTTTTCAAAATCATGCAGTGTCTCTTGTTATAATTTTTAGAGAGGCTTGAATTAAAATGCTTCTTAGATATTGTAGCAGAGATAAACATTTTTTTAAATTAACATTTTGGTCTTCCTTAAATACCAAGAATGAGTTAAAAACACTTGACTTTAACAATTTTTTAAAAGGATAGTTTATTTAAAAGAAAGGTTGCAACAATGATATAAAGTACATCATAAAGAATATAATAAATAATATTGTAATAACTATGTGTGGTGTCAGATGGGTTCTAGACTTATCAGGGTGACCTCTTCATAAGTCATATAAATGTCTAATCACTATGCTGTACACCTGACACTAATATATTGTATGTCAACTCTAATTGAAAAATAAATTAAAAATAGATAAAGAAAGGTGACAAGCATAGGAAGAGGGAAGGAGAGAGAACAGGAATTCTAACATAAAAGCACATAGAAAGCATCTCAAATTAAAAGAAAAAAACAGTAACAAAGGAAGCTAAGTCTCATACATGTACAAACTGCTGATCTCAATTGATACCTCAGGGTACTTCTTTAAACCAGTTGGCCTATTTATTTTCTTCATGTGACTATGAGTATGTCCCTACTTCCCCAGATATGTTTATCCAGCAAGCTTGTTCCAGAGAAACGGGTAGTGGATATCATGGAGAAGCTTGTGATGGCCAGAAATATAGGATCATTGTGGCAAATCCAGAAGTCAGTTATAGGCTGAATTATCTTTCTTTGTAGTCACCTGAGTTATGTGAACAAGGGCATTATTTTTCCAGGCCAGGGCAAGGCAAAAGGTGGACAAAAGAATCATAAAGCCCTTCATGGTATAAGGATTAGGAGAAAAATGGGCAGAGAGGGAAGGAAGAGGAAGGAAATGTCCGACTTCTCAAGAGAAAGCAGTCTACCTCTGTGTCAGCTACGTCTCTTCCTAATCAGCTTGATTCTGAGATCTTCAGCATTTGCACAGTTGTTGTTTTTTAATGTCATGTGCTTTTCTATTGCAGATCTGATACTATCTATATTTTGGAATGTGGCATAGCTTGATCTAAAAGTTTAGCTAACTTCTATCATAAAAAACAACAGACCTGGGCCGGCCAAGTGGCGCGATAGTTAAGAACTCGCTTGGGATGCCAGAGGGCCCTGGTTCGGATCCCACATACGAGGGCCAGTTACCCTGCCCTCCACAGCTAAGATGCTGAACAACAGCTCAACCTGGAGCTGGGCTGCCATATGTCGCAGGCAACGGCATAGGCTGCAGCCCTTGTGGCAGTGGGTTGCCATGGGCTACCGTGTGTAGCCAGCAGCCAGCGTGAGCGGCCAACAGCCGCAGTGAGCGGCCATCCAGAAGCCGGCGACTGATCTACCTCACCCTGGAAGAGTGCAATGATGGTGCCTACTTGGGCCAGTGAAGCAATGTCCTCCACAACTAGACTGAAGAACAGAAGGACAGCAACTTGTCTGTTCCCCTTCCCCTAATTCCCCAGCACTGTTCCCATCCCCCCAATTCCCCAATAAAAATCTTTAAAAAAAAACAAAACAGACCTAATGCTTATGTAGTACTTGGGCTTTTATGAAGTTGCCTTCATCAGGTGTTGACACAGATTTCCCTTGTAACAGGTCTCAAAAAGCTCGGAAAACAAGACTACTGAGAGTTACCAATCCTCAGATCAATGCAACATGCCTGCGTGTGTGTGTGTGTGTGTGTGTGTGTGTGTGTGTGTGTGTGTGTGAGAAACAGATGGTGAAAATATAAAATACTATAGGTGCTAAAAAGGGAACAGTGTTTTGCACCTTATCAGCCTTTAAATAAAGATAAGGATGCAGAATACAGTATTTAAAATTTGAAATAGAATTTAATATCTGTGCAGTGTAAAAAAATAATTTAAATAGAGCCACTTTAAAATAGAGCTGGAGCTGTCATCCTGGAGGAACTGAACTGCCTTGTACATCTTATGCCTCAAAGCCTTGGAATGTGAAAACAGAGCAAAATAACTTTTGGACTGGGCCTAAAGCAACATGTGTCCCAAAGAATTTTTTGCAAAGATAACAAGAAAACAGATATTATGAATACCAGACTGATGATTACTGGACTGAAAAATAAAAACATTGTTTAGAATCAGTATCACTGTTAGCTTATCTGCACCAATAGAAATTTCTTCCTTCCATTAATGTAATCTTTCCCTTTTGCTTTCTCTTAAATACCCCTTACCTTTGTCTCCTAATCAGAACACTATTTGGGTTTCTGCCTGAATCAGTTCTTCCAGAACAGCTATTCTTTTATATTTCAAATAAATGCTGTTGTCTCTCACTTTGGTCTTTTATTTTTAGGTTAACATATCTGGTGTCAGAATTGAGACCTATGTGGCCTCCATAGACTGGTGTCCTCTGGAACTGTGTATGGTACCTACAGAACCTCTTTGTGCTCACTGCTTCCATGCACTGCTGTCTCCTTGACTGTGAAGCCCTCTCAAGTTCAGACCTCCCTTTTTGGTTGAGGAGGGGTTTCCCTCAAAGGAGGGCTATTTCCCTCAAAAGGACAAGTGTCATGGAGATATTGTTCAGGTGCTTGCATGAAGTGGGATGCCACAGGAGCTTGCTACCACATGAAAAGAATCTTTCTTTTTCCTCAGGAGAGACTTTTCACAGTGTGCATGCTTGTAAGAAGTGCCCTGGGGGGTAAGCAGCTCGCAGGGGTTATCCTGGTGGGTGAATAATCAATTTGTTGCATGCTCTTTTGCTTCATTTTCTGGTCTCTGTCTGTTGTTTGCCAATAAAAAAAAAAGATTTCATAAGGAGAAGAGTCCAAACCCCTTGGGGACAATGAAATGCATTCTTTGATTGATAACAGCAGAAGCTTTCAAAAGACAAAATAATTTCTCTAAAAGTATCCTAAAATAAACTTTGGCCATCTGAGTTGGCGATTTAAAAAGTTATTACTGTTTGTCCTTCCTGAAATGTGACAGGGTATTTCAAAGAATTTAACAGCTCTGTGATCAGAATTTTTTTTTATTTCTTTTTGTTTCCGGCATACAAAACAATGAAATAGCTATCATTTTCAGCTCTCACAAAGTGACAACCTCCCTCCCCCATACACTGCCCCCCTGCCCCTGATATCATACATATCTATTACAATTCTATTGACTTCATTCCCACACTATACTCCACATTGCCTGACTATATGTATATAAAATTATAGTTGACATACAATATTATTCAACACCAGATTCAGATATACAGAGCAGCAGTCAGGCCTCTATATTGTCTATGAAGTGGTCTCCCTAACAAGACATGAGTCTATCTGGCCCCCTAAAAAATATTTACAACATTATTGATTATATTCCCCAGACTATCTTTTCTATACCTGAGGCCATATTGTACTTACCAATTTATGTTGTCTCGTCCCTTCCCCTTCTCTTTCATCCCCACCCCAGCCCAACTAGCAAGCATCAGTTTTCCTCTGTGTCTCTGAGACTATTTCTGTTTACATTTCTCATTTATTCAGCTCTTTAGATTCCACATATAAGTGAGATCATATGGTATTTGTCATCTTTTAACTGACTGACTTATTTCACTTAGCATAATGTTCTCTAGGTCCATCCATATCGTTGCAAATGGTACGATTTCATTCTTCTTTATAGCTGAGTAATACTCCATTGTAAAATGTACCACAGTTTCTTAATCCAGTCGTCTTCTGATGGGCATTTCGATTGTTTCCAAGTCTTGGCTATTGTAAATAGCGCTGCAATGAATATAGGGGTGCATATATTTTTTCGAATTAATGTCTTGGGTTTTTCTGGATAAATCCCTAAGAGTGGAATTGCTGGATCATAGGTAGTTTTATTTCTAGTTTTTTAAGATACCTCCATATTGCTGAATTCTGTTTGCTAAGATTTTGTTGAGGATTTTTGCATCTGTGTTCATCAGAGATATCGGCCTGTAGTTTTTGGTTTTTTTGTACTGTCTTTGTCTGGTTTTGGAATCAGGGTGACAGTGGCTTCATAGAAAGAGTTTGGGAGGCTTCCCTCTTTCTGGATTTTTGGGAATAGTTTGAGAAGAATAAGTGATAATTCTTTTTTGAATGTTTGCTAAAATTCACTTGTGAAGCCATCTGGTCCAGGGCTTTTGTTTGTTGGGAACTTGTTGATTACTGATTCAATTTCCTTGGTAGTAATCAGTCTATTCAGGTTTTCTGTTTGAGTTAGCTTTGGAAGGTTATATGCTTCTAGAAAATTATCCATGTCTTCCAGATTGTCAAATTTGTTGGCATATAGTTGCTCATAGTAATTTCTTACAATTTTCTGTATTTCTGTGGAGTCTGTTGTCACTCCGCCTCTTTCATTCCTGATTTTACTAATTTGAGTCCTTTCTCTCTCTTTTTTTTTTATTTTTTTGAGGAGTTTGGCTAGAGGTTTGTCAATTTTGTTTATCTTCTCAAAAAACCAGCTCTTGCTTTCATTGATCTTTTATATTATTTTTTTTATCTCTATTTCATTTATTTCTGCTCTGGTCTTTATAATTTTTTTCCTTGTACTACCTTTGGTCTTATTTTGCTGTTCTTTTTCCTGTTCCCTGAGGTGTAAGGATAACCTGTTGATTTGAAATTTTTCATGCTTCTTTAGGTAGGCCTGCACTGCTATGAACTTCCCTCATAGGACTGCTTTTGCAGCATCCCAGAGATTTTGGATTGTGGTGTTTTCATTTTCATTTGTCTCAAGATATCTTTTGATTTCCTCCTTGATCTCAGTTTTTACCCACTCACTATTTAGTAGCATGTTATTCAGCCTCAATGTATTTGTGTGCTTTCTGGATTTCTTCTTGTAATTGATTTCTAGTTTCATAGCATTGTGGTCAGAGAAGACGCTTGATATGATTTCAATCTTCTTAAATTTATTGAGACTTGTTTTGTGTTCTAACATGTGGTCTATCTTGGAAAATGTTCCATGTGCGCTTGAGAAGAGTGTATTTTCTGTTGCTTTGGGGTGAAATGCTCTGAAAATGTCACTTAAATCCAGCTGGTCTAAAGTGTCATTTAAGGCCACTGTTTCCACATTTATTTTCTGTCTGGAGGATCTGTCCATTGGTGACAGTGGGGTGTTGAAGTCCCCCTACTATGATACTGTTGCTCTGTCTTTATGTCTGTCGACATCTGTTTTATATATTTAGGGGCTCTTATGTTAGGTGCATAGATGTTTACTAGGGTTATGTCCTCTTGTTGGATCGATCCCTTTATTATTATGAAGTGCCCTTCTTTGTCCTTTCTTATGTTCTTCAATTTAAAGTCCATTTTATCTGATATAA
>NW_017731826.1:418989-420471 GCF_001890085.2 Hipposideros armiger
CTTGCCGTTTTCACTATAATGTGTCTTGGTGTGGGCCTGTTTGGGATCATCTTGTTTGGAACTCTCTGCACTTCCTGTGCTTGTATGTCAATTTCCTTTGCCAAGTTAGGGAAGTTTTCAGACATTATTACTTCAAATATGTTCTCGATCCCTTGCTCCCTCTCTTCTTCTGGTATTCCTATGATGAGCATATTGTTGCACTTGATGTTGTCACCCGGCTCTCTTAAACTATTTTCAATGTTTTTTCTTCTTTTTTCTTTTTGTTGTTCTGCTTGGAAGATCTCTGCTATCTTGTCTTCTAAGTCACTGATTCAATCCTCTGCTTCATCTAATCTGCTAGTAATTCCATCGAGTTTGTTATTTAATTCATTAATTGTATTCTTTAATTCTAGCTGGTTGTTTTTCATGATTTCTTTATCCTTCTTTATATTCTCATTAATTTCCTTGCACATTCTAATAGTCAGTGTTCTGAACTCTGTCCCCAGTAGGTTGTTTACCTCTATTTCCTCTAGTTCCACTGATTCAGGAGGTTTCTTCTGTTCTTTTGTTTGGGATGTGTTTCTTTGTTTCCCCATTCTGGCTTACTCTTTGTGCTTGCTTCGATGTAATAGGTGGATTCCCTAGGTCTTTCAGTCTTTTCTGGGTGGACTTGTGTGGTATGTGTTCTTTATATTTGAATTCCTCAGTCTCCCTTTTCTCCTGAGTGTGTGTACCAGAGGTGTTTCTTGTGTTGTGTGTCTTCTCCTGTTGAAGTTGAGTTTTGATTGCTTTTGGCTTATTAGTAGGTGGAATTGACTCCCAGGCTGACTAGCTGTGAAGATTAGCTGTGTCTCTGGTTTATGAGCTGCTGTGTGAGGGTTGGCCCCTCCAATGAGGCTTGGCCCCTATGGGCTCTTGTGTCTATAGCGATTTCCCTTTGAGTGTGAGTCTTGTATGTCAGACCCCGTAATGCTCTGGTTTTATCTAAAGTTGGTCTCTGGGTGTGATGATTCTTGTTCCTCTTTGGCTGGGCCCCGCTGCAGAGTGGGTTTTAGAGCAAAACAGATCAACAAGCACAACCACAACAGCCACCACAGGTAACCAGATTCTCTCGGATGTACAAAACAACCATCACCTTACACTCAACATGTACAGAAATATCAAGCATACAAAAGGAGAAAGCAAACCAACAGAAACAAAACAATGACAACAAAAAACCCAGGGAACAAATAGCAAAACAAAATAAAATAAAATAAAATAAAAAACAGAATCAATGTGAGAAACAAAATAGCAACACCAAAAAAAAAATAACTTGGAGAAGAAATGGAAAGAAGGAGGAAAAGTAGAGCAGTGACGAGAAAGCAGAAAAGAAGGGGGAGAGAGAGGGTAGAAAAGAAAAAAGGAAAGAAAGAGAGAAAAAAGAAGAAGAAAAAAATATAAATGTGTGTGTGTGTGTATATATATATATATATATATATATATATATATATATGCTTCCTTATA
>NW_017731826.1:420820-452147 GCF_001890085.2 Hipposideros armiger
AATGCTGTTTCTACTCCTGCCTGCCCAGAGGCACTCTGAGTTCTGCGCAGCCAGAGGGCTGGATGTGCATCTTTGGGCACTCTTTCCACTGGGGGGGGGGGGGGGGGGGGGTGGAGATTTCAGAGCTGCTAGAAGACACCTGCGAGTGAGGCCTGCCCATGACTTCCCAAGCTGCCCAGAAGAGGTGAGGGCGGGGAGGGTGTGTATAGTTGCACACTCGTGCAGTCTCATCTCATGCGGAGTTTCTCAACCCCCTGGGAGTAGGAGCATCTCTGTAATCTGACCCTACTTGTCTCTTCAGGGGTCAGCTTAAGGCTCTAGCAGGGTGGGGGCCAAGGTTTCTGAGGGAGGGTGGGGGTTGACTCTATGCAGTTTTTTTGTTGTTTTTTTCTGTCCAAGAATAAAGAGGGAACAAAGAAAAAGAAAACAAAAAAGCCCCCCTGCTGTTTTCAGCTCAGATGCTCCAGCAGAGCTCCTGCTGAGCTCCAGGAGCTCACCCTGGTGCTGCAGCTCGTGTCTCCACAGCTGCGGGTGTGGGCTGCGTCTCCAAGCTTCAAGCTTCCCTCTTCTCCTGCTTGACCAGTTTGAGGTTTCTGCCTCAGAAGTTTCCCCGCACCCTGGGGCTCCTGTCGCACTCGCCGGCCCAGAGGCTGAGCTTGCCCTGATGCTGCAAACACCTCCGCTGTGTCCTGGATTCCTACAGCTCCACAGCCCCGGGTGTAGACAAACCGCACCTCTGCTAGCACATCTCTTCTCTCTGTTCTCCTACTTGCCTGGCCTGAAGATTTTGTCTTAGCATGGGCTGGAGGTGCAGGGAGTGAGCCATGGGAACACTCTCTGATCTGCTCTCTGAGACCCCAGTCTCAAACGCCGGGTGTGGGCTGTGCCTCCACGCATCTCACCTCCCTCTTCCCCCACTCTCCCGGTCTGCCCACCTTTAAGTACTGGGGATGGGAGTCCCTTCGCTGCTCAGTGTGCTCGGTAGAGGTTTGTTTGCCGTACTCCAGCTGTTCAAATTGTGGTGATTTCCAGGGGAGAACTCTGGGAGCCCTCCTCACCACCACCATTTTCGCTGGCAAGACTCTTTCTTGTTTTTTAATATAAGCATTGGTAGCTATAAATGTCCCCTTAACATTGTTTTCACTGCATCCCATAAATTTTGGTATGTTGTGATTTTTTTCACTCATCTCTAAGTATTTTCAAATTTCCCTGTGATTTCTTTTTTGACCCATTGGTTGTTCAAGAGTGTGCTGTTTCATTTCCACAATTTTGTGAATTTTCCAGTTTTACTGCTGTCATTGATTTCTAACTTCTTATCATTGTGGTCAGAAAAGATATTTTTATGAATCTATCTTTTTAAATCTATCTGGATTCCTTTTATTTTATTTCATGTTTTGCTTAATTACCCTGGCTATAACCTTCAGTACAATATTGATTAGAAATGGTGATAGTAGACATCCTTGTCTCATTCCTGATCTTAGGGAAAAAACATCAAATTTTTCACTATTAACTGTGGTGTTAGCTGTGGACTTTCCATAGATGCCCTTTGTCAGGTTGAGGAAGTTCTCTTCTATTCCTAATTTGTTGAGTGTTTTCATCAAGAAAGGATGTTGAATTTTGTCAAATGCGTTTTTTCTGTTTCTATTGAAATTATCAGGTAGTTTATATTTTTTTATTCTATTGACATGGTTTATTGCATAAATTAATTTTGGGCTGTTAAAATAACTTTGATATCTGGGATACATCCCACGTAGTCATGTTGTATAATTATTTTTACATATTGCTGGATTTAGTTTGCTAACATTTTATGAGAATTTTTTTGCATTCATATGTATAAGATTTTGGTCCATGGTTTTCTTGTGATATCTTTAATGTTAGATTAATACTGGCCTCACAACATGAGTTGGAAAATGTTCCTTCCTTGTTTACTTTTTTGAATGAGTTTGTGAAGATTTGGTGTAGAGTTTTTAAATGTTTAGTAGAATTCAACTGTGAAGCCCCCTGGATCTCATCTTTTCTTTGTGAGGTTTGTTTGTTTGTTTTCCTTACTAATTAAATCTATTAAAAAAAATAAAACCTATTTAGATTTTCTATTTCTTTTTTAGTCAATTTAGGTAGTTCATGACTCTCCAGGAATTTATACATTTTAACTTAGTTAACTAATGTATTGGCATACAAATGTTCATCGTATTCCCTTATAGGTATCTTTTTTCTGTAAGTTAGTAGTAATAGTCCCTTTTTCATTCTTGATAACTAGTAATTTGAGTCACCACTCTTTTATTCTCAGTCAGTCTTGCTAAAAGTTTGTCAGTTTTGTTTCATTAATTTTTCTTTATTGTTGTTATATTTTCTATTTCATTAATATCCATTCTAATGTTTATTTCCTTCCTTCTACTTTCTTTGGATTTACTTTCCTCTTCTATTTTCAGTGTCTTAAGGTAGACATTTAGGTCACTTATTTGAAATCTTTGTACTTTATTAATATAGGCCTTCAAAGATAAATCTCCCTCCAGGCACATCTTAGGCTGCATCTCATAAATTTTAGAATGTTGAGTATTTATTTTTATTCATCTTAAAGTATTTTATAATTTCTATCTTGATTTCTTTTTTGATCCATTGGTGATGTAGGAATATGTTGTTTAATTTTCACATAATTATTAGTTTCCCAAATTTTTATCTGTTTTGATTTTCAATTTCATTCCATTCTGGTTAAAGAAGATTCTTTTTATGATTTCAATTTTTAAAAATTTATTAGGGTTTGTATTGTAGCCTAACAGATTGTCTATGCTGAAGAATATTCTATGTTGACTTGGGAAGAATGTAAATTCTGCTGTTGTTGAGTAGGGTGTTCTATAGATATATGTTAGGTCTAAGAGGTTTATAATGTTCAAATCTTCTATTTCCTTGTTGATCTTCTGTCTAGTTTTTTATCCATTATTGAAAGTATGATATTGAAGTCTCTAATTATTACTGTTGAATTGTTTGTTTCTCCTTTAATTTCTGTCCATTTTTGCTTCATATATCTTGTGTTACGTTGTTGGGTACATATATGTCTAATTATTATATACTGTCATAGATTTATACTTGTGTAATTGTAAAGTGTCTCTGTTTACTCCAAAGTTTTTCCTTGTTCCTTCATTTGGGGCATATTCTTCTGTCTCCCCATTTTGTCTGACTTTTTGTATTTGTTCCTATGAATTGTATAGAATTCCCAGTTTTGAAAAAATAGTTTCTGAGTAGATTGTGTGTTGAATAGTTTTCACAGGCCAGTTGTAGTCAGGACAGGCATGTACAAGCCTGGTGTGTCACCTGTCCTGAAGGGATGGGTCCTGGTAGTGTAGCCTGGAGTGTGCTTGCTTCATTGTCCTTCTAATCTGGGTGGTGTTGTCTGATGCAAATGGGGCTGATCTGTGTGCTCTTGGTGTGCCCTGTTGTTTTAATTGCCTGTGGTGCAAGCTGGGTCTGGACAGGGTTGCTTGTGCACTTATATCTCAAGGCCCCACAAGCTCTGTGCCTTCTGCCTTTGGGGTAGGCCTGCATGTGCTATCTCGGCACTTTGTTAGTTGTGCTTACATTAGAGAGAATCAACAGCAAATTAAATAAAACAGAAGGCTGAATGAGCAATCTGAAAGACAAAGTACTGGAAATCATCCAATCAGGACCACCAAAAGAAAAAAGAAGTTTAAAAAGGAGCATAGTTTAAGGGACCTTTGGGACAACATTTAATGTAACAACATTCACATCATAAGGGTACCTGAAGGAGAAGAGAGAGAACAAGGGATTGAAAGCATATTTGAAGAAATAACAACTGAAAATTTTCCTAAACTGGCAAAAGAAATAGACATACAAGCCCAGGAAGTGCAGAGAGTCCTAAAGAAGATGAATCCATATAGGCCCACACCTAGACACACTTTAATTAAAATGGCAAAGGTTAAAGACAAAGAGACAATCTTAAAAGCAGAAGAGAAAAACAGCTAGTTACCTACAAGGGAGCTCCCATAAGACTGTCAGCTGATTCTCAACAGAAACTTTGCAAGCCAGAAATGATTGGCATGAAATATTCAAAGGATAAAAAGTAAGGACCTACAACCAAGTTTACTCTACTTAGCAAAGCTATCACTTACAAACAAAGGAAAGAAAATTTTTTCCAGACAAGAAAAAGCTAAAGTTCACCACCACTAAACCACTATTACAAGAAATGTTAAAGAGACTTCTTTAAGTAGAAAAAATCAAAATTATGAATAAGAATATATAGCAAAAAAAACTCACTGACAAAAGCAAACATTTAGTAAAAACAGTGGAGCAACCAACTATAAAGCTAATTCAAAGACTAAAAGGCAAAAGTAGCAAGATCATGTGTAATTACAACAATAAATTATGGGATACCCAAGAACACACACAAAAGAAGTAAAAAAAACCCCATAAATGTGGAGGGAGGGTGTGAAAATTGTAGTAATTTTAGACTGTGTTCCAATTTAAGTGACCTTCAACTTAAAATAGACTGCTATAAACATAGCTTGGTATATATGAAGCACATGGCAACCACAAACCAAAAATATATGAGGTTTACAAGAAATAAAGAAAAGTGAATCTAAACATAACACTATAGAAAGTGGCCAACATACAAGAGAAGAGAGTGAGAGAAATCAGTCACATTTTTATACACCAATTTTATACACAAAGTATCAGAAAGAAAAAATAAGAAAACAATCCCACTTACAATTGCATAAAAAAGAATAAAATACCTAGGAATAAATTTAACCAAGGAGGTAAAAAACTGTATTTGGAAAATTATAAGACACTGAAGAACTTGAAGAAGATACAGTACAAATAAATAGAAGCATATAGCATGGTCATAGATAGGAAGAATTAACATTGTTAAAATGTCCATACTGCCCAAAGCAATATAGAGATTTGATTAAATCCCTATCAAAATAGCAATGGCATTTTTCAAAGAACTAGTACAAATAATCCTAAAATTTATATGGAACCACTAAAGATCCCAAATAGCCAAAGCAATGTTGAAAAAAAAGAACAAAGTTGGAGGTATCACATTACCTGATATCAAACTGTATTAGAAGGCAATAAGAATCAAATTAGCATGGTACTGCCATAAAAACAGACAACAGATCAATGAAACAAAATAGAGAGTCCAGAAATAAACACACCTATATGATCAATTAATCCATGACAAAGGAAGCAAGAACATACAGTGGGGTAAAGACAGAATCTTCAATAAATGATGCTGGGAAAACTGGACAGACACATGCAAGAAAATTAAATCAGACCACTTTCTTACACCATATACAAGAATAAACTCAAAATGGATTAAAGACTTAAATGTAAGACCTGAAACCATAAAGCTCCTAGGAGAAAACATAGGCAGTAAGTTCTTTGACATCAATCTTCGCAATATATTTTTGGATATGTCCTCTCAGACAAGGGAAAAAAAGAAAACAATAAACAAATGGGAATACATTAAACTAAAATGTTTTTGCACAGCAAAGGAAACCATCAACAAAACAAAAAGACAACCTACTAAATTGGGAGAAGATATTTGCCAGTGATACATCTGAGGCATTATTATCAAAAAAATATTAAAAACTCATATAACTTAACACAAAAACACCAATAATCCAATCAAAAATTGGCCAAGGACCTGAATGACATTTTTTGAAAGAGGACATACACATATACAATAGACATGAAAAGATGCTCAAAGCTCTAATCATCAGAGAAATCCAAATTAAAACCACATTAAGATATCACCTCACACCTGTTAGAGTGGCTATCATCAACAAATCAAGACACAACAAGTTTTGGAGAGGACGTGGAAAGAGGGAATTCTTGTGCACTTTTGGTGGGATTGTGAATTGGTGGGGCCATTATGGAAACCAGTATGGAGGATTCTCAAAAACTTAAAAATAGAGCTACCATATGACTCAGCAATTCCATTTCTGGGTATTTATCCAAAGAAATCGAAAACACTAATTCAAAAAGAGATATGCATCCATATGTTCATTGCAGCATTAGTCACAATAGCCAATAGACAAAATATGGATGCAACCTAAGTATCCATTGATAGGTGAATGGATAAAATAGATGTAGTACACATATACAATGGAATATTATTCAACCATAAAAAGAATAAAATCTTACCATTTGTGACAACATGGATGGACCTAGAGGTTCATTATGCTAAGTGAAATAAGTCAGACAGAGAAAGACAAATACTATATGATCTCACTTATATGTGGATTCTAAAGAACAGAGTGAATAAACAAGCGAAACAGAAACAGACTCATAGAAACAGAGAACAAACTGATCATTGTTGCCAGTGGGAATGGTTTGGGGGGCTGGGTGAAAAAGATGAAGTGATTAAGAAGTACAAATTGACAGATACAAAATAGTCATGGGATGTTAAGTACAGCATAAGCTCTAATGTATTCTTTTTTATAAAAAAAAGATTTTATTGGGGAATTGGGGGAGGGGAACAGTGTTGAGGAATCGGGGAAGGGGAACAGACAAGTTACTGTCCTTTTGTTCTTCAGTCTATTTGTGGAGGATGTCGCTTCAATGGCCCACGTTGGTATTATCATTGCGCTCTTCCTAAGTGAGGCAGATCAGTTGCCGGCCACTGTACAGACACTCACGGCAGCTCTTGGCAGCTCAAGCTGGCTACCAGCCACTCACGGTAGCTTATGGCAGCCCACCGCAGCAGGGGCTGCAGCCTATGCCATCGCCGGCGACTCATGGCAGCCCAGCTCCAGGTCGAGCTGTTGTTCACCATCTTAGCTTTAGAGGGCGCAGTGTCACTGGCCCTCATGTGGGATCTGAACTGGGGCCCAGCTGCTCAGAGCTGGCGTCCCAAGCCAATTCCCAACCAACATGCCACTTGGCCAGCCCCTGTCTAATGTATTCTTTATTTCAGTTATTGTATTCTTCATTTCTGACTGGTTCTTTTTCATGTTTCCTATCTTCATTTTTATGTTTCCTGTCTCTTTGTTGAAGTTCTCACTGAGATCATTGATCACCCTTAAAACCGTGATTTGAGCTCTGTGTTTGGTAAATTTCTTGTCTCCATTATGTTTAGTTCTTTTTCTGGAGCTTTGTTCTGTTCTTTCATTTTGGACATGTTTCTTTGTTTCCCCATTTTGGCTGCCAACTTGTGTTTGTTTCTATGTATTACATACACCTGTTATGTCTCACGGTGTTGGCAGGGTGGCCTTATGTAGTAGGTGTCCTGTAGGGCCCAGTGGTGCAGATTCCTTTGTCGCCTGAGCTTGGTGCTCCAGGTGTGTCACTTGTGTGTGTTGTGTGTGTCTTCCTGTTGCAGTTGAGTCTTGATTGTTGTTGGCACATCAGTTGGTGGGATTGACCCTCAGGATTGACTCACTGTGAGGACTGACCATGACTACAGCAGATGAGCTGTTGTGTGGGGACTGACCTAGCAGAGTGAGATTTACTTTTTTTTTTTTTAATTGGAGAATTGCGGAAGGGGACCAGTGTTGGGGAATTGGGGAAGGGGACCAGCCAAGTTGTTATTCTTCAGTCTTAGTTGTGGAGGGTGCCAATCACCATCTGGCTGCCTGTCAGCAGCTCGTGGCCTCTAAGATCAAGGTGCTGTGTTCAATCTTAGTTGCGGGTGGGTGTAGCCACCATCCCATGCTAGAATTGAACAAGCAACCTTGTTGTTAAGAGCTTATGCTCTATCCACTGAGCCATCTGGGCGGCAGCTCAGCTCAAGGTGCCGAGTTCAGTCTTAGTTGCAGGCGAGTGTAGCCCATCATCTAACAGGCAGTCTTGTTGTTAGGAGCACATATTCTCACCAGCTGAGCCATCCTGCCACCTGTTGGCAGCTCAGCTCGGGTGCAGCATCACTGGCCCATGTGGGAATTGAACCAGCGGCCCTGTTGCTCAGAGCTCGTGCTCTTAGCCAACTGAGCCACTCGGCTGGCCCTTTCACTTTAATGGGGCTCTGGTGATAGCCATGTCCACCCTTTGGCCATATTATTTGTGGAGCTAATTGGGTGGTGCTCTGGTTGGTCTGAAGGTGGCCACCCAGTGTATTGGTTCTAGTACCTCTTGGGAGGGGCTCCAGTGCAGTCCCAGGTAAGCTGCTGCTTGTGGCTGTATCAGGGTCACCTGGTAGAAGGTACAAAGTGATATGTAGTTGGTAGCTGCCTGTAGTAGGCTTGAAGGCACCTGGGAGAGGCTATGCTGTGAACCAAGTGCTGGTGGCTGCTTAACTAGAGGTACAGGGCATGCTGAGGCCAGCTGCTGCTTGTTTGGGGTTTTTGGCCTTTTCAGAGATTTTAGAGAAGTCTGAAGCATGGGCTGAGGCTTGCAGCTTGTGAGGAACAGCTGCTAAAAGAGGTTCCAGCTGATGCGTGGGTTGGGTGGGGTGGGGTCTTAGGGAATTATGTGGGTGGGGGCGAGCAGTTTTAGCAAAGTTGATGGAGACTCACATGTGGCAACAGCCTTTGCCTGCTGGGTCTGTGGGGGAGGGCTCAGCAAAGGAACAATGGTGCCTGCCAGCACTTCTGTCCCAGCCAGAGCTGCCCCTCCAGCCCTCTCTCTGAAGCCAGACAATTCTGTTTCTCCCCATGTGTCCCTGGTTCTTTTCAAGCTGTTGCCCTAACACTGAAGCTCAGAACAAGTGAGTCCATCAGTGAGTTAGTCCATATGTAGGCCCTTTAAGAGGATGCCCGGGACTCCAGTAGCCCTCAGTCTCACCTAGATGGAATCCCTGCTGATTTTCACAGCCAGCTTTTGTGGGGACTCCTCTTTCTGGCACAGGTGCTCCAGGCTGAGGAGCCTGGTGTGGGACTGGGACTCCTTGCTTCTAAGGGGGAACCTCCTCAGTCAAGATATCCCTCCCAATTCAGGTGTGGGACCAGCCCATTCTGCATCTCACCCCTCCTTCCAGTCTCAGCATGAGTTCTTGTTTATATTCTTAGTTATAGGAGTTCTGTTTATCTAGTCTTCAAGTGGTTCTCAAGGGTGGTTATTTTACAATTTAGTTTAATCTTTATGTGGTTGTGGGAGGAAGTGAGCACAGCGTTTACCTTCTCTGCCATCTTGATTGGAACTCCTGTCTCTAAGATTTTGAATGATTTGAGAGATGTGTATTCTCCACAGAGGAAACTGACCTCCCTTCCTTCTTTCCCCTCCGCACCCCACACCCAACTCCAGCCATATGTTGTGCAGCATGCAGAGCCCTATGTATCCTAGATCTCAGTTCTGATATTCTTTGGGTCATTGGTCTCTTTAAGAATCAATGAAAGCTAGACAAGGACATATAGACCACAACATAGCAGACACCGTTTCTGTTGGACACAACTTTAGGAGCCTTGTGCATCCTGTGCAGCAGGATCACTGATTTCAAGAAAGGGACCTCCCTCACCCCCAATCCCTTCTGCAGCACATGTGTAGGATCACTGCTAGCAGGGCAGAGGGCAGCAGTGGCTCAGCTATGGGTGTTCTGCTGTGAACAAGCTGTGCCTGCATCACATGCCAAGGCCATAATTAAGAGCTGGTCGTGCTGAGTCAGAGATGGCCCACCCCTGGCCCCAGCCCCACCTGGACACCTCAGCCTCAACAGACTTTGGCAAAGGAGTGAAGTCTCCGGCAGATGTCTGGACCTATGAGCCATTCAGAGCATTGTCCTTGGAAGTGGCAAGATGGTCAGGTCAGCACTGGGTCCTTCCCAGCTCACATAAGTGTTTGTTGGGAAGGAGTTTCTCAGGTTGGGACCTCTCTTGCCTGTGAAGGCAGCCACACCTGGCACCAAGCATCCTACTAGAGGCTTCTGTCCAGCTCTCAGAGTGGAAGCCTCATCCCTGCCCTGAACAGCCCTTTTGAGCTTGATAAGATCACACGAAGGAGTGGGTGCATTCCATCTCTGGGGCTCCAGGATAAAGAACTAGGAGCAAAAGCAGACATGTGTACTTTGGGCAGCATGAGTGCTTGTGGGCCCCAGAGAGGCAGATGGGCCCAGTTGAGGGGAAGGCCTTGCAAAACCATTCCAGGAATGACCAGTGCAGCTTCTGCAGTTCCTTCACCCCTGCCTCCTCTGTACCTCTCTTACTGGGAAAACAACCACCCTTGACCAACTGCCCATTGGCTCTTTCGGCAGAAGATACTCCAAGAAGCAACTGTTAGAACTTTCTCAGGGCTAAAGCTGTTGTTGGCCTTCTCCAAAGCACACTCAGCTGTCCTTAGGGCTTGGCCAGCACCACACACAGGAGATATAAGACCCAAAGAGGCAAAGGCTTCTGCCTGGGGCCTCCCAAGCCTTTTTAGAATGCCTTTCTGTTTATGCAGTATTAGCTTTGTAATTGTTTACAAAGATCATCCTGATGATGTATTAAAACCCACATATTGTTTTCCCAATTTAGACTCCCTTGGAGGTGGTCCATGCTCCAAGGTAGACGCTTCCAGGGCCTGGGTACCTAGGAACAGACCCTGACTCAGCCCCCGACAGAGTCATCCCCTCCCCCAGGAAGACAGAACAGCTCATATCTCTGAGTCTAGAGTCCCAGAGGGCCCTGTTCTTGCTGCTTGTGTGACCTTAGGCAAGATACTGACCCTATCTGGTCATCTGTTTTCTTCATCTGTAAACTCTGCCTAGCTCATTGTGCTGTGGTGATTGAGTAGAGTGCCTGCTGTTTATGCCATATCATCATTGTTTCTAGGATGTTCCCAAATAAATCAGCACCTCCTGACTCCTGGCAGGCCTGTCCCATGCCCACACCACATGCTGCCTGGTTGCCACAGGCTCCTCTGCTGGTGATTCCCCCCTCCAGGGGTCAGTGCTGCTGCTCCTAGAGAATGAAAGGCTGGGAAGAGAGCCCTCCAGTTCCCTCATCTCAGATGCCATGGTACTGGACCACTACTTGCACCCTCTTCCAAGGAGTCACCTTAGCTTGGCCTCTGGCGTGAGCCTGGCTACAGGATCCCACCTCAGCCAGTGGGAGCTGGGGCAAAGGAGGTCAGTTAGGACATTCCTCTGTGCCTGAACCCAGTGTCTGTTGGCTTGATTTATTGATCAAAACTAGATCAGCCCAGGAGCCTGAAACCAGAGCCTATTCTGTGCTGGGGTAGGGAGCCCAGCTGCTACCCCACCAGCTTGAATGGGTGTGCCTAGGACCAGAGCCAGTGCCTCCCACAGCCCCCTCTCAGCTACAGCAGTTGCGTCAAGTTGGGGACCAGGAGACCCTGAGAAGGAGGTCGAAAGGCAGGGCTGAGTTCCTAAGGTGCACTGTGTAGATGTGTCATCCTCGAGAAGAGGTTTCCTGGGGACAGCAGTATAGCCACGGGGCTGGGTGTGCTTGCTCGAAGGCTCAGCGACCAAAGGAGCAATGATGTCATGGGGCTCTGGGCTCCTGCTTAGAGATCCTACAGCTACAGCCACAAGCTGCTCCATGGCCAGCCCTCTCTCAGCACTGACTCACTGAAAGGAGAGAACTCTCCTCCCTCTGGGCATCTTCTCATCTGCCCCTGAGCCTGAGGCCCTGGAAACCTGTTTCATCCCCTCCACGTGAAGTGGCAGTGGTCACTGCAGCAGACATTCCTGAGTGTTCATTGCCAGCCAGGGTTCATCCCACACAGGTCATGGGAGATGTTCTCATAACTCTTCATACCACACAGCCAGAGGGGCCTGCAGAACCAAAGCCAGTTTGTAGCCCTCTGCTGTCTCTCTGTGGCTCCCACGTCAGACTCTTGTGTGGCCCATGAGGGCTGGCAAGGCAGCTGCTGCCTCCAGCCTTCCAGACGGAGGGGCAGCTCACCTGAGACACCAGGGCCACTGCCCAGTGCCACCTACAGGCCCCGTAAGAGCATCCTGGGAGCTGGGAGGTCCAGCACTAACAGTGACCACTTCCTAGGAGCCCCTCCTGGCATTCAGCTAGGGCAGCCTAGAGGAAGGGAGGGAAGGACAAAGGCGGTAGGACCCAGGGCTGTTTGTGATAGGCCAGGCTGTGGACCTGGAGGTGGCCTCAGCCCATGCTGGCATGAAGCATGAAGCAAACACCAGCTCATCTGTCCACCTGAAGACCTCCTGCACACCGAGAAGCAAGACAGTCTAAAGGAGAGCTGACTAAAGGGGGAGACATGTCAGGAGCCAGGGGGCTGAAGGTTCAGCGGGCCTAGCCTGGGGCAGCACTTCACAAGCTGAGGCAGTCCTCTTACCAGGACAGAGACTCAGGGCAGCTTTGGAGGGGACTGCCAGGTTTCGTAAAGGATTAGCCACTGGCGGATAGGGAGAAGAGGCCCCAAGGCTGCTGTGGAGCTCAGGGGAGGCTACTCTACCACCATGTTGGCTCAGAGGCCCAGGCTAGGCTCATAGGGGGCAGCCTTTTCACGAATCCTCACCCTGGCCATGCCTCGCCATGGGCCACAGTGGAGAGACTCAAGACCCTGAGTTCAGATAATCACTCTGCCTACAGCAGGATGTCTTGGTTCCCCAGTTTCCCTATCTGCAAAATGGGCCCACAGGCCTCTTGGATAGGGTTGTCAGGAAGATCAGTTGAGGTGTTTTTTTTGTGCTAAACATAAGAACACTGATAATGACTGAGTATGTTCTGTGGGCTTATCTGTGTGTTAGCCCCTTTGATCCCGGATCTGAGACCAGGAGCCTGGACCTTCACTGCTGTGGACTGGAGAGGCTGGTGCTCGGGAGAGCGTCTGCTCCACATGTCCGTAGGAGGGGCCTCTCCAGCCCACCCTCCCTGGCTCCAGCCACAAAACCCACTCTGACATGGCCACTCCCCAATGTCTTTCTGCTAAAGCTGTGGAATTCAGCAGTCCCTTAAACTTTAATGGGAAAAACATTATATCTTTAGGTGTGTTAATATCTAGAGGAAATTTAGCATGTAGGCAACAAACTGCCACAATATAAGCAGTAATGATGGCTTGGAATCATTCTTTCTTAAAATCAACTTGACTTCATTCCAAGCTTGGGACTTCCCTGTGGGGCAACCCTGAGGTCCTGGGGGCTCTTACGTAGCAGGTTTTCAGCCTCAGTGACCCACCCACCTACACTGGTTCCCACAGAGACCCCCAAAGTCCTAGTATGCAGGGACCATTCAGCTTTGCAGTCCTTCCTGCTCTTCCCCGCCTAGGCCATAGGCCCCCCTGCCCCTGCTTCCCTAGAAGGACTCTGAGCAGGACTTGGCTAGACTTAGCTAGAGCTTAGCTAGAGCAGGACTCTGGATCTCTCTGCTGGTGCAACACCCTCTCCCCACCCTGCTAGGCTCCAAGAAGCCCCTGGCCCCTTTCTGCTTCTCTCTGCCTGCTCCTCCCAGGACACCTGACATCATCCTTTCAGGGCATTAGGCTCATAAGGGTGTGGCTGCCTGCTGGTTCTTCCAAATTCCTGAGGGGGCAAACAGAAAAGAAAAAATTAATTACTCAAAGATCAGCTTGCTGCACAAGCCAGAATCTGTTGGCCTGTCTACCTCCTCTACAGAGTGACCACTTCTGTTCCCTGCTCATGTTTGTCCCCTTATTGAACCACAAGAGTCCCTTATACAATAAGGTTATTATATGTGTGGAAACATCTCCTCCCCCCAGGGGGACGTTATTTGCCTTTGAACTTTGCTTGGGAGCTTCGTGTGTTTGTTTTATTTTTTAATTTTTTTTCCAATTTGAACTTTAAAAAATTTTTTATTTTTCAATTACAGTTGACATTCAATATTATATTAGTTTCAGGTGTACAGCATAGTGGTTAGACATTTATATAACTTACGAAGTGATCACCCCAATATGTCTACTGCTCACCTGGCACCACATATAGTTATTACACAATATTACTGACTATATTCCCTGTGCTGTATTTGCATCCCTGTGACTATTTTGTAACTACCAATTTGTACTTCTTAATCCCTTCACATTTTTCACCCAGCCCCCCCAAACTCATTCCCATCTAGCAACCATCAGGTTGTTTTCTGTATCTATGAGTCTGTTTCTGTTTTGTTGGTTTCTTTACTTTGCTTTTTAGATTACACACATAAGTGAGATTATATGGTAATTGTCTTTCTGTGTTTAACTTGCTCCACTCAGCACAATACACTCTAGGCCCATTTGTGTTGTCACAAATGGCAAAATTTCATTCCTTTTATGGCTGAGTAATATTCCATTGTATAAATGTACCACATCTTCTTTATCTATTGGTCTATTGATGGACACTTAGGTTGTTTCCATATCTTGGCTATTGTGAATAGCACTGTAATGAACATAGGGATGCATATATCTTTTTAAGTTACTGTTTTGGATTTCTTTGCATATTTATTCAAGAGTGGAATTGCTGGGTCATAGAAGGTCTGATGATTAAGTTTGCGACCTTGTTGCAATGATGTTACTAGACTTTTTTGATATCAGAGGGATTATTCATTATTAATTTGTACCAACTGGACAAACAATTAACCAAGTTGACCATTTGGAAGTGCTGAAAAGGCTGCCTGAAAAGTTAGACAACCTGAACTTTTCACCAACAATTCATGGCTGTTGCATCACGAGAATGAACCAGCTCACGTGGCACTGGCTGTGAGGGACTTTTTAACCAGTAAATAAATAACTATATTGGAACACCCTCTCTGCTCACCTGATCTGGTCCCCAAGAACTGCTTTCTTTACCCAAAGATAAAGGAAATATTGAAAGGAAGACATTTTGATGACATTCAGGACATCAAATGTAATACAATGACAGCTCTGATGGCCGTTCCAGAAAAAGAGTTCCAAAATTGCTTTGAAGGGTAGACTAAGCACTGGCGTCAGAGCATAGCTTACTAAGGGGAGTACTTAAAGGTGACTGTAGTGATATTCAGCAATGAGGTATGTATCACGTTTTCTAGGATGAGTTCTCAAACTTAATTGTCAGACCTCGTAAGGTAATTCTATTTTTAACTTTTTGAGGAACTTCCATACTGTTTTTCATAGTGGCTGAACCAATTTGCAATCCTACCAACAGTGTACAAGGGTTCCCTTTTCTCCACATCCTTGCCAGTACTTGTTTGCTGATTTACTGATAATAGCCATTCTGACAGTGTGAGGTGGTATCTCATTGTGGATTTTATTTGCATTTCTCTGATGATTAGTGACATTGGGCATGTTTTCATCTGTTGGCTTGTGTGCATCCTCTTTGGAGAAATGTCTCTTCATGTCCTCTGCCCAATTTTTAATTGGATTATTTGTTTTTTTGGTGTTAAGTTGTATAAATTTTAAATAAATTTTTAATATTAACCCCTTATCATATGTATCATTGGTGAATATCTTCTTCCATTCAGTAGGCTGTCTTTTCATTTTGTTGATAGTTTCCTTTGCTGTGCAAAAACTATAGTTTGATATAGTCCCATGTGTTTGTATATTTCTTATTTCCCTTGCCTGAGGAAATAGATCAAAAAAGAAAAACATTACTAAGAGCAACGTCTGACAGTTTACTGCCTATGTTTTCTTCTAGGAGTTTTATGGTTTCAGATCTTACATTTAAGTCTTGAATCCATTTTTAGTTTATTCTTGTATATGGTGAAAGAAAGTGGTCATTTCATTTTTATTTTTGCATGTATCTGTCCAATCTTCCCAGCACCACCTATTGAATAGACTCTCTTTACCCCATTGTATGTTCTTGCTTCCTTTGTTATAGAGTAAATGACCATATAGGCATGGATTTATTACTGGGCGCTCTATTCTGTTCCATTGATCTGTGTCTCTGTTTTTATGTCAATACCACGCTGTTTTGATTACTATAGCCTTGTAGTATAGACTGATATCAGGTAACATGGTACCTACAGCTTTGTTCTAGTTTTTCAACATTGCTTTGGCTATATGGGGTCTTTTGTGATTCCATATAAATTTTAGGATTTTTTGTTCTAGTTTTGTGGGAAATGCCATTGGTATTTTGATGAAAGTTATATTCAATTTGTATATTGCTTTGGGTAATATGGACAATTTAACAATGTTAATCCTTCTTATCCATGAGCACAGTACATACTTCCATTTATTTGTATCTTCTTCCGTTTGTTTCTTCAATGTCTTATAATTTTCTGAATACAGGTCTTTTACCTCCTTATTTAAATTTTCCCTAGGTATTTTATTCTTTTTGATGTAATTGGAAATGGGATTGTTTTTTAGTTTCTCTTTCTGATACTTTGTTATTGGTGTATAAAATTGCAACTGATTTCTGAATATTAACTTTATATTCTGCTACTTTATTGAGTTCATTTTTCAGCTCAAATAGTTTTTTGGTGGAATCTTCAGGGTTCTCTCTATGTATAGTAACATGTCCTCTGCAAATAATGACAGTGTTATTTCCTCTTTTCCAAATTGCATGCCTTTTATTTCTTTTTCTTGTCTGATTGCTTTGGCTAGGACTTCCAATACTATGTTGAATAAAGTGGTGAAGTGGACATGCTTGTCTTGTTCCTGATCTTAAAGGATAAGCTTTTAGCTTTTTATCATTGAGTATGATGTTAGCTGTATGAAGTTTGTCATATATGGCCTTTATTATGTTGAGGTATGTTTTTTCTGTACCCATTATGCTGAGAGTTTTTATCATAAATGGATATTGGATTTTGTCAAATGCTTTTCTGAATCTATTGACATGATCATATGATTTTTATCCTTCATTTTGTTTATGTGGTGTATCACATTAATTGATTTGCAGATATTGAACCAGTCTTGCATCCCAGGAATAAGTCCCACTTGACCATGGTGTATGATATTTTTAATGTATTGTTGAATTTAGCTTGCTAATATTTTTGAGGATTTTTGCATCTATGTTCATTAGGGATGAGTTGCTGTGTAGGGGCTGAATTCCATAGGGCAGAATTCTTCTCAGTGGGGCTCTAGTGCCTACTAAGACCACCCTTTGTGTGTGCTGTTTCTTGGAGCTATTTGTGTTATGCTTTGTTGTGATTTGAAGCCAGCCACCTGGTATGTTTGTTTAGGGGCTTTTTGGAGGAGCTATGATTCAGGTCAAATTCAGCCACTTCCTGAGCCTGTCCCGTGGTCACCTGGTAGGAACTACAAAATGATTTGCAATTAATAGCTTTCTGTGCTGTGCCCAGAGGTGCATGGGAGAGGCCACACTGTGAACTGAGGCTGGCTGCCACCAGTGCTGGGCCTGGGGCCACTCAGCATAAGCAAAAGGCATGCCACAACAAAATACCAGCTGCCCCTCCAGCCCTCTTCTTGAAGCCACACAATTCAGTTTCTCCCCAATTGTCTCTGATGCCTTTTGAGCTGCTGTCCTTTCACTGTAATTTATTGTGTTTGTAAGTGAGTAGGTCTGTGTGCAGGCCCTTTAAAAGAATGCCTGGGTGTCCAGTAGCCTCAGTCTCACCTGAACAGAATCCCTGCTGATTTGCACAGACAAATGTGGGAACTCCTCTTCCTGGCACTGGTTCTTTAGTCTGTAGAGCCCAATGTGATGCTGGGACCCCTTGCTTCTCAGTGGGGAACTCCGCAACTGAGATATCCTTCCTGATTCTTAACTGCCACACGCAGGTGTGGGGCCAGCCTGTTTCATGTCTCCACCCTTCCTACCAGTCTTGACTTAGTTTCTTCTTTATATCCTTAGTTATCCTTACCTCCTTAAGTTCTGTTCAGCTAGTCCTCAGGTGGTTCTCCAGCATGATTGTTCTATAATTTAGTTGTAATTTTGACGTGGTCATTGGAGGAGGTGAGAACAGCACTTAGTTACTCTGATATCTTGACTAGAAGACTTCCAATTTATATTTTTGTTTTCTATTGAGCCCCTTGAGCTCATTGCTTTCTTGCTGCCTCTGGAGGTCATGAGAATCCTTTCTTGGATCCTGGATCTGAGCTCCACAGCTTTTGTGTTATTTGCTTTTCAATTTTGAGGTGAGTTGAATCCTTCATTTTTTCAATGGTTTGCCCTATGTTTTTTTTTTATTGGCAAGGCTCTTCCCACCCTTACGTTTTAACTTTTTATGGTTTCTTTGTTAATTTGAGAATCTTAATTGCTCTGGAGGGCATTTTGGGGTGTTATGGGCTGAAGTCACTCCCATTCTCTCACTAGGTATTGGATGCATCAGTGCTCACTATGAAAGCAGTCTATAGTTGGCATTTGACAGGCTGAACACAAGGCCCTGGGTCTCCTGAGAGCAATGAAGGGGATGATGCTGAAGCCAGAAGTCACTGAGGGGCTGCCCCCAGAACCCTGTGGTGGTATCACCCTGTGGTGGCTGAGGCTCAGCATCCACAGAAGCATAAGCTCTGAAGAGGCCCCTCACAGGCCCCTCCTGTTAAATGGAAGACGAGGGGTTCACCTTCCTCCTGACATCAGGAGTCACATGGCTGACCCCTTCCTTTGAAGGCTGAGTAAGGCCTTCTGAAATGGTTTCCTTTTTTTCTCTCAGGCCTGGTGAGCATTCCCAGTGCTCAACAGAATTCATCCTAAAGGGAACTTATTACCTAGGGCATACCAGAAGCTGTTAGGTTCATCTCCATAGCAACCAGAACTCATGCCTCCCAACCCCTGGCTGTGTCAGGGACCAGGGTCCCCTAGGACAGATACCCTCCTGTTCTCTGTTTCCCACTTGAGCCCATGCTGGAGAGCGGATGCAATCCTTCTTAAGATGTCATCTGAGGGTCCTAAAGTAAATTAGGAGGCACTTTCAGTCACTGTAATTAAAGGGGAGACAATTATCCAGACAAGGAGTCCTTAACCCCATGGAGTTAGATTCAATGGCACGCGGCTGTGCCTGTGAGCCCTGCCTTTGCTGTCACCTCCCCCAGTAGCCGCAGGGACTGAGCTTGCTCTCTGGCCCTCAGCAGCCCCTGCCCAGAGTGCTCCTCACCCCTAGTCCCTCAGCTGAAGCCCTGGGAGATGGTGGTTGCCAGGCCCCCAAACCCTCTGTGTGGAGCAGCCACTTGCTGACCCCAAAGCACCAGCCTGGGGCTCAGATGCAAAGAAGGGCAGCTATCTTGTGTCTGGCATCTGAACAAAACGAAGAGATCCATCAAGTGCAATTAGGTGAACAGCTCCTTCCTGCTCTGTTTAGATGACTAATTCAATAGGAGCCAAACCAGAGGCCTGGGCTTGGAGAGGCGCTCCCAAATCGAATGAAGGCCTTGCTTCTGCAGCCTGACATGCCAGCATTAACATGTCAGCTTCCGCTCAGCCCCAGACTGTCCCAGGAGTCACGTCGGGGCCACCCCCTGTCTCAACAGGCACCAGGGCCATGCAGCTAACACCCCAGCATCTGCCCTACAAACACTGTTCCATCAGGTACAGACTCAGGGATTTGTGCCCGAGGAATGAAGAAAGCGTATAATGCCATTGACAGGGCCCAGGAAGCACCACAGCCCCCTCCCCAGGTCTGCCCACAGCCGATGGCCTTGTCTTACAGTGATCTTCACTTGTCACGGTGCTGTTCTCTGAGCATCGTTGCTGCAGGCCAGTTGGAGAAGCAGGTGGAAATAACCATGGAGGGTTTTTTCTAAGTGGGGGTGTAGGAGAGGCTCTGTGCACCCTGGATTCAAGCTCCAGTCAATCCCCTTGCAGAGGGAAAGTGTGGGAGAAGGGACCTGTGGCTTCCCTCATAGGACTCAAGCCCAAGGCTGTGTTCCAAACACCCAGCCAAGACGAAACGAGCTCAAATCTTAGGCCAGAGAGGCGTGACATCTCAGGACTTGAAGGGATTATAGAGATCACAGAGTCTAACTCCCACTCGCCCAACTCCGGGATGCCCTAAGGAGCCAGGTCCTGCCAAATGGTACCTGGAGAACTAAGTTCAATTAAGGGTCAGGAGACCTGGAGACATCAGACATTTATGTCTTGTTAATGATGAGGCATTGTAATGCCTTTTTTTTTCAACTTCTTAATATATGTTTTATAAATCATTTGAATCAGAGTGTTTTTTTGTGACTCATTCAATTCCACTGAATTTCTGAGGCACTTTCTGGAGAGAAAGATGTGGCATAACATCATCAGGGGGCAAGCTGATGCAAGGATGAGCCGTTCTCCCTCACACAGCCAGGTCAAAGTTTAGCACTATGCTCCCGTGAACCCTTAACCCAGCTGACGTACTCCCGCGAGCCCCTAATCCAGCTGGGACAAAACCCGTTGCTCTGAGCACACTCATTCCAACTCTGGACCAGCATGACTTCCTGGGAGCTCTTGAAATGATTTATTACTCATAAACTTTTTTTAGGATAAATAGGTTCATACCTTTAGTACCTTCTGCTGAATAATGGGTTTTTATTGTTTTGTTTTGCTTTGTCCGTGTGTTTTTGCTGTTGTTTTGATTTGGTTTTTATTAAAAGTACTACTTGCACATGATAAATTTCAAACAATGCTGAGTTGGTGAAATATGTAAAATTGAGAGTCCATCCCAGCAGGGACTCACCACTAGGGTGACTGCTGTTAATCATTTCTTGCATATACTTTCATAAACAATGTTTATGCATTCAGCATATACAGTTACTATCACAATATGCACTCTTCTGAATCATGCCGCAAACATAACTCCCTTCTGAAGGTTTCATGTTGGATTAATCCCCACATGTGGATCCACACACCATGTTGAAACAGTTGCCAATGGGGACACTGGTGCTGCTTCCAGCCTTTGGCCTCTGCAGAAAACGCTCCAGGACATTTTACTCAGGCAGATCTTACTCAGCAAATTTTACAAGAGTGTTCTTAGGATAAATTCCTGTAGTATAACTCAAAAGAATCCACCTTGGTCAACACATATATGGAAGTAAATTTGTAAAAGAATCTTGCCAAATTGCTTTTGAAAAAGACTACACCACTTTGCACATCTTTCAACACAACATATTATCAATGCTTTCAAATGAAAAGAGCATCTCATTCTATGTCAGTTATGAGTGAAGTTGAGAGCTTTATAATCTTTTTGTCTATTTTCCTATTAGGTTGTCTTTTCCTTATCAGCACATGAGAGCTCTTGGTCAGCTTAGAAAATTAGACTCCTCGACTGTTATGCGTTGCAAATATTTCCCCCATTAGTTGGTTTATTTTACCATATCAAAGTTAAAATTTTTTATTTAAATAAATGTATCAATCATTTTTTAAAAAATATTTTATTGGGAAATTGGGGAAAGGGATCAGTATTGGGGAATGGGGAAGGGGAACAACCAAGTTGCTGTCTTTCAATCTTACAATAGTTGTGGAGGGCGCAGCCAGCTCAGCTCCAAGTCCAGTCGCCATCCATCCAGCCGCCTTCGGCAGCTCTCAGCTGCTCAGCTCAAGGTGCCATGTTCAATCTTAGTTGGGGGGGGGGGCACAAGCCCACCATCTCATGTGGGAGTCGAACTGGCAACCTTGTTGCTAAGAATGCATGCTCTAACCAACTGAGACATCTGGCCACCTGTCGGCAGCTTGCAGCAGCTCAGGTAAATGTGACATGTTCAATCTTAGTTGGGGGAAGGGGCAGCATAGCCCACCATCCCATGCAGGAGTCGAACCGGCAACCTTGTTGTTAGGAGCACGTGCTCTCACCAGCTGAGCCATCCTGCCACCTGTTGGCATCTCAGTGGCAGCTCAGCTCGGGTGCAGCTCACTGGCCCATGTTGCTCAGAGCTCGCACTCTCAATCAACTGAGCCACTTGGCTGCTCCTGTATCAATCATTTTTAATTCAATTTTGTTTGGTGTTGCTTAGCAAGGTTTTTATTATTTTTTAATTACATTTACTTTTAGTAATTTTATGATTTTATACTTAAATTTATTTTATGTCTGGAATTGACTTGAGTAAAATAACTTTATTCAATTCAAAATATAACTTTATTTTTTCCAAATGGCTAATCTGTTGTCTTCTTGTTATTTACTGAATGGCCCATTGATGCCCCATTGCTATAATGTCACCCCATTTTCTATATATTTTGATGTAATTCTGGACTCTGCTCTGTAAATTTCTTTTGCAGTATCCATCTATCCTAACTATTGTAGTCGTAGGATGGATTTTACTCTTCTAGTACAAGCCTTTTTGTGTCTTTCAGTGGCAGTTCAAAGTGTTCTTCATGTAGGTCCTATACATTTATGGTTAAGATTCTTTCTAGGTACTTTTCTTCTATGAATTGCTTTTGTGTATGGAATATTTTATCCCACTATAGCTTTATTTAGTTGCCATTTATGTACTGGAAAGCCGCTGATATCTGTATATTATTTTTGTTAGTTGCAACTCAACAGAATTCTCCTACTTTTAGCTGGCTCTTTGGGGTTTATTTGGCAGCCAGTCATATATCTACATTAATGATCATCCTGCACGCTCCCTTCTCCTATGTCCATTTGTCACTCTTGATTGACTATTCCAGGACAATATCAAATGGCAGTGGGTGTCCTGGCCTCACACTTTGCTTTAGTCGTCATATACCTGTGATCCTGTAGCCTTTTGGTTGGTGCATGTTTGTGTTCCTATCTATCCCCTGTCTCACTAAGGTTGATGGCTGTTGAATTGTGTCAAATGCCTTTGTAGCATTTATTAAAGCATATGTTTTCTAGTCTTCAGTGTTTAATTTTGGTCACTCAAATATTCCTAGGAAATCATTCTTTTTATCTAGGTATTCATCTTTATTTGCATAGCAATTTGCAAAGCAGGCTCTTTTAAATTTCTTTTGCATCTATGGTGATTTCCTCTTATTCATTTCTACTTTTCTGTCTCCTCTCACTGCCACCCACTTTCCCCCCACTTCTCTTTGCCAGGAAACAACTGTGGCTGGCCTGGCTGGCCTCTGACTCTAGGAGGGACTGCTGGGCGTGTGCTCTGCTCCAGCTTGGGCTGGTCATATTCCAGCCTCACACAATCCAGGCTGATGAGCTGTGTCTCTGTTGATGAAGGAACCCCTACACTATGGTCAGTGCTGGCAGAGGTAAAAGAACTGTCCCTGGATTGGGGAATGGGCTGGAGACACTGCTGCCATGGAATGCTGAGGAATGTCCCACAACCCATTTGCGTTTTATTTTATTTTGTGAACTCTTCATTGTGGAGAACCCCAAACGTACATAAAAGTAAACAGGATTATATAATGAACTCCTACGTCCCATCATGCAGACCCCCATCATCAACCCACAGCCTTTCCTGCCCTCTCCACACCCCAGCTGTCTCCTCTTTTTATTATTTGGAAGCAAATCCAAGATATGATATCATTTCATCTGTAAATATGTCAGTACAGATCTCGAAAAAATAGACACTTTTAAAATATAATCACAATACTGTTATCAGAAGAATTAACCATAATTCCTTCTTTTCATCAAATATCCAATTGTCTCCCAAGTCTCTCTTTTTTTTTTTTTACAGTTTATTTGAACATTTTAAAGTAAGGCTCACTCTTCATCTGTTACTGCTATCCCTCCCCATTGTTTTGCTTTGTAATATTTATTGAGTAAATCCTTGCCTATAGAGTCCCACCCACCCCCATCTGCCCTTGGCTGGTGGCACCCCCATGGTGGTGTAAGGCATGTTCCTCTGTTCTGTGTACTTTCTGCTAATTGGCAGTTGAATCGATAGGTCACACTACGATACCCACTGTAATGTGTGCTTCTAATATAAGGGCTCTTTCCTTAAAGAGACAGATAGCAAGTATTTTCAGTTTTGTGGGCCATACAGGCCTCTGTCATAGCTATTCAAGTAAAAGCAGCCACAGATAATGTACAAATGATGGGTGAGACCAGGTTCCTATGAGACTTCAGTTATAAAAGCTGGCAGCCCCAGATGAGGCCCATGGGTGGTAGTTTGCCAGCCTTTGACTGTTAATCACAATAGCAGGAAATGTCCTCTTTTAGGCTCTGTCCAATGTAGGCCTATGCCTACTGGGAATGGCATCCAGTAGGAAAATCAGGGCCAGCCTGTCCTCCCCACACAGAAGGGGCATGTGGCTCTCACAGTGCTTTCTGTTTCTCACAGGAATCTGATGTCCCCCTGTCAGAAAGACCCTCCCGCCCCCAGGAAGAAAAGACTTCTTTCTCTGGACAAAGCTATGGCCTAGGCAAGGGGCTCTCTTGAGCAAATTCGCACGGGTGACAGGGACAAGATTCTGATTCCCTGGCCTTGTCACCTGTGCTGTGAGGTGAGCTGAAAGTTCCCTGGCCAGGGGTTTTGTTGGCCTCACTTCCAGCTCCTGCACAGTCACTAACACAGTTCTGACTTTCCCAGGGGTATCCCACCAATTACAGACACTCAGGCTAGGGCAGGTGATCCTGGGGCTGGACCCCAGAGGCACTGAGGTGCTGCCTCTTCAGGGCAGTGGTAAGCAGTCCCTCTGTCAGCTCACGGGGTTCTCACTAGGTGTCCTACCTAGTCTTACTTTCCTACCACCTGTTCCTTAGGCTTACCCCCAGGCCACCCAGCAAACCCACCTCTCCTTCTTCTTCAACCTGGACCTTGACCATCAGCATGGACCATGGGAAGGCCAGGAAGCCTGGGGAAGCCTGTGAATAGGCCCAGAGAGGCCACAAACGGCACTTTGGGTGAGTTGTCCCCAGCAGGCTCCAGGATATTCCTGGGTGGATCTGCCCAGGTGCTAAGGACAAGCAAAGCCCAGATGGACACACAGTAAGCAGGAACCCTGCATTACTCTCTTCCCTGGGGAAGCCAGGTCCAGAGTTGATGGGAAAGGTCCACTCATCTGCTCCCTGCAGTCCTGCACCCTATGGACAGCCCAGCACCATGGTCCCTCACGAGACCACACCAGGCCAAGCAGAAGGAGTACTGGGCTCAGAGTCCTTGCACAGCCCCCAAAGCAATGCCTCACATCTCAGACCTGAGTCCTTTACTTCTTCAAGCCTCAGTTTCTTCACCCATGAACCAGAGAGTGTCTGTCTTTGCCCCAAAGCTGAGGGTGAATGAGTGAAAGTGTGCATGACGACGTTTCTTAACCCACCTGCCCACTCACCTCTCCAGGACACACTAGGGAATGAGAGGCCCTGGTCCTGGCCCCACCCCTGGTCCCCTCTGGTCAAGGGGGGAGGGGTTAATAGAAGAGGGTTAAGGGGGTCAAATATGTGGTGATGGAAGAACTGACTCTGGGTGGTGAGCACACAATGTGATATATAGATGATGTATGATAGAATTGTACACTTGAAACATATGTAATTTTACTAACAAATGTCACCCCAATAAATTTTAATTAAAACAAAAAAAAAGAAAAGAAAAAAAGTCCTCCTCTGCTTCTACAGAGAGGAGGACTGGCCACAGTCCAGGGCCAGTGTGGGTATGGGCCTCTTCCTTTTGTCAGGGCCTGGACTCAAGAGTCAGTTTTTCCTTGACCCCGTCTTCACTGCTGGGCCTCACTCCCGCCACAGTGACCTGTGTGAGGGGAGCTCTAGACTCGGTGTCCAGAGCCTGTCATAAAGCATTTTGCTATGTCCCTGCAGGCCCATGGGCGGGGCTCGGCCTGAGGATGTCCAAAGGGAGGAGGCAGCCCCTGCGGCTCGGGCCTGGAGTCTTCTTCGGGGGCAGCTGAGTGGGTGCCTGAAATGGGGGTCCACTCAGCTGAGATCTAGACAGCAAGGCTGGGGAACCCAGTGCTCCCAGCCGCTTAACCCACACCCTTTTTTCCGGCAGTAACTGCAGTTCTGGGTGGGCCTTTTTGGCCCTAACTTTCTAGGGCTCCTGTGGTGAGAATGGCTGGGGGAACACTCCTAAAGAACTAAAGGAGCCATTATTCTGGTTACTCCCACTCATAAAGAAGAGACAGAAGCTCAGGGACACGCCTTGGGGTGAGCGTAGGCTGGGGCTCCCTTGCAGAGAGCCGCAGGGACAGGTTTACAACCTGTAACTGAGTGTCTGCCCTACTTGGAATCTGGTCAGGTAAAATACAGGTTTTCCTGTTTGAGCAGAACTCAACCCGACCCACATCAGAATAATTCTGAATGTCAGGAACCGCTCTTGACAGAACTCATCATTGCACAATAAACCATTGACGTGAACCCTTTCCACTCCCTCCTTCCCTGACCCCAAGGAAGGGAAGAACTAGGGCATCTTTCTGGCTCACCAGGAAACCAGGAAACCGGAAGCCTGTGCTGCTGCTGGCCTGCATCCCTCCCATCTCCTTCCTGCAGCCACAGCACAGAAGTTCTAACCTTCTGTACCTGTGAGCCAGACTTTCCTCTTGGTCAAAGGGAAGGAAGCAGAGGAGTTGCAGGTGTGCCTGAGAGGAGGGGTGAGTTGGGGGGCATGGCCCACAGCAGAGCATAGGTTGGGGAGTTGGTTGGACAGTTCAGGGCCAGGGTCCGGAACCCTTACTCCTTTATCAGAAAACTGCCATGTGCCCCAGTACTTAGAACTGGACATTGTCAAATTCAGTTCTACTGATTTCTTTTCAGAACACATTTAATTTGTGCCAAATGAAAAATACCCTTGAATAGGGTGCTTTGCCACATGGAAACTATGTTTGGGCCCCACCAGGTGCATTACAGGGAAAAAGGCAGCAGCCCCAGAGAACCCACCCTTCACTTCCCATGGCCAAGGAGCCCCACCCTGATGAGGAAGAGTAGCCAACCCAGGTGGACATGTCCACAGCCCAGAGGACCTGGGTCTTACTGGCTCCAGGACACACTCAGCAAGTTTCATCCTGTTGTGACCCAAGCAGGCTGGGGCTTGGTCTTAAGAGCAGCACTGGGAAGAATATTACCCAGGGTGGGAAATGAGTGATGCCCAGGGACGCTGACGCATCCAGGCCAAGCCTGACCCAGGTTAGTGCAATCACACTGGCCTGGGGAAAGGACAGGAGCTATCAGGAGGGAGTAGCCCCATGGCTAGTGTTTGCTACTTCTCACAGCATCCCCAGTCTCCAGCAAGCCTGGCAGTGCCATCAATGATCCCCAGTCATCAGGTCCTGGCCTGCAGAGAGCAACCAGGAGGCATGGCTGGACACAAGCACAATCCCTTCCAGTCTAGTGGAGAATAAAGGGGGCATCAAATGAGAAAGGACTATGCCAACCTTGCCCAGCAGCCAGGAAAGGCTCCTTGGTGAAGGATGGTTACAAGGGGGAAGAATGGAATGGGAGTAAATGAGGAGAGAGCAGAAGGGAGGGGACTCTGAGGCCAAAGGCATCTGCTGCACACAGCAGGCCTGACTGGCAGGTGGGGAAGTGAGGAGAGAGCAGGCAAGCAGGCTGCCTGGCTCCTACCTGAAGAAGGCCACTGGGGCAGTGTGTGTGTGTGTGGGGTGGGGGGTGGGGGACAGAAGCAGGTGTCTTTGGAAGGAGATTTGTGTCCATGATACAGACCCTTACTGGCACTTTTGCACCCCACTTTTTATTATGAAAAATAATAGAAGTTGGAAGAGTTGAAAAAGTAGTACAAGCACACCTGGACTGATCACCTGCTAAAATTGTTAATGTTTGCCATGTTGGCTTTTTATCTTTCTTCTGTCTCCTTCCTTCTCTCTCTCTGCACACACACACACACACACACACACACACACACACACACACACACATACACACACACACAGGAAGGGATGCACAGGCATTTTTACTTGAGGATTTGAAATTAAGATGCTAATATCATGAACTTTACCTCTAAATATTTCAGCCTGCATTACACAAAAGTGAGGACATTTTCTTATATAACCACAATTTCATTACAATACCTAAGACAATTAAGAATGGGGCTGGCTGAGTGGCTCAGTTGGTTAAGAGCTCGCTCATAGAGCTTGAGCTCTGAGCAACAGCAGTTCGAGTCCAGCCCGAGCTGAGCAGCCGCTGAGCTGCCAACAGGTAGCAGGATGGCTCAGCTAAAAAAAAAAAAAAAATTAAGAATGATTCTAGGGGCCGGCTGAGTGACTCAGTTGGTAAGAACGTGAGCTCTGAACAACAGGGCCTCTGGTTTGATTCCCACATGCACCACTAAGCTACGCCCTCTACAGCTAAGATTGTGAACAACAGCTCGACCTGGAGCGGGGCTGCCTTGAATGGCTGGTGAAGGCGTAGACTGCAGTGGGCTGCCGTGAGCTACCGTGAGTGGTTGGCAGCCAGTGTGAGCAGCCCGCAGCCAGCAAGAGCTACTTTAAGCCGCCATGAGTGGCCAGCGACCGACTGCCTCAGCCAGGAAGAGCGCAATGATCATAATACCAACATGGGCCAGTGAAGCGGCGTCCTCCACAACTAGGCTGAAGAACAAAAGGACAGCAACTTGGCTGTTCCGCTTCCCCTATTCCCCAACGCTGTTCACTCCCCCCAATTCCCCAATAAAATCTTAAAAAAAAATGATTCTAAAACATCACTCCATATTCAGATTTCCCAAATCAACCCAAGAATATATCTTATGGCCTTTTAAAAAGTCAAAATCAGTCTGGGAGCATGCTGGCATTTGGTCATGCCTCTGTGATCTTGTCAGTTGAGAACAGCCTTTCCCAGGATGGTGGCTTTTGGCAGAACCCAGGCCAGTTGTCTCCTGGGAGCCCTTCGCTAGGACTGCCTGACTGTTTCCTTGTGGTGTGACTTGCCCTGTCCCCTGTATTTCCTATAGACTAGAAGTTAGGCCTGGTGGCCTGATTAGATACCTCTTAGCCCATTAAGGGAGACTATCCCATTGGCAGTTGTTTCCTTGGTGTTTACCAGGGGTTCTCAGTGAGGTCGCCACTGCCAGTCCAATTGCATAGTGAATTGCTGACCACCAGGTATCCCCACTGTAAGGATTCAGTTTCCTTGAAAGGAAATTTTTGTCCGTTCTCTTGGATTGATGTAGCTGGGGCCCAGCAGGGACTTCCAAAATGGGATGTCAGCGTGCCTGACAGAGTCAGAATCTGGGCCTCCATGGACAACTGCTCAAGGACACCCATCCAGGGACAAGTAGAGGCTGAAATCCTGGCACCTGTCTTGTGGCTGGCTTGATCCAGGTAGGGCCTGATTGGGGAGAAATGTCTTATCAACTGTCGGCCATACCACTGGCTCCAAACCTCTGCTTTTCCCTTGGGGTAGGACGACTGGTGTCTTAAATCACACCCCCAACTCCCCACTTGCCAGGCCTCTCAAGCCACCCAGTGGACTTCCTACCACCTGAGTCCACGCTTGAGAGAGGATCGCCTTCCTACGGGTTGGAGAGGAGTGGCAGGCATCTGGGTGTCAGGATTTGTTACTGTTCTGTGTCACCCCCTGATTGCTCAGAGGCTGGTGCATGAATGCACACAGACCTAGGCAGGTAAGCAGAGGTGAGCTGGTGGGGGGCAGGAGGGAAAATCAAGGAAACATGTCTCTGCACTGGGACACCCAGAAAAAGGGGGAGGTGGGTTGAGTCTGCAGTTTGCTCAGTGTCCTTTCATCCTCATTCCCACCCTGACACACTCACAACCCCTGCACGAGGTGAGTTGGCCACCTCTATTTGTCTCTCTCTCTGTGTTTTTCTCTCTCTCTCTCTCTCTCTCTGTCTCTCTCTCTCTCTGTGTCTCTCTCTCTCTCTGTCCACACACACACACACACAGAGTCACTCCAAATACTGATGTATATGAGGCAGGGTGTTTCTTGGCTGGGGGCGGCGGGGGGGGGGCAGGACAGAGCCAGGTGGTGGGAGGGGCAGGGAGGGTCCTCCTGGGTTCCCTGGAGAGAGGGGACTAGAGGTAGTGCTGGTGGACTATTCAAAGGGACTTGGAAAGACTGGGTCTAAGCAGAGTCATTTTTGAGCCCACCAGTGGGGGCCTTCTCCCCAGCCCAGGCCTGGACACTCAAGGAGCTTCCTAGGCAGCCCTTCAGCCCCTCATCTGGCTGAGGCAGATGATGGTGTGGGCAGCAGGGAGCAAATGAGGCCCTACAGCTAGGGAATGGGCCTGCTAGTGCCCCAGGAATGGCATGGAGCCCCGTGGAGAGGCTAAGAGTATATTGTCAAGGTCAGGCTCTCGAGACAGTCTGCTTGGAGACATCTTTGCTGTTTAGAATGAGTCCTCAGGGACTGCTCTGGTCCCATTTCACAGAATAGCCCAAGGCTCTGGGGAGAAAGCATCACTATGACTGCCTTCTCGCTCTGCCATCTCTGATTTCTAATGCCCATGGTCTTCCCATTGGCCTCCCTCAGGGCTTTCCAGAAATCCTACCCAAGGCCAGGGGCCAGAGCTCAGCTCCCCTCTCTGAACAAACAAAGGCGAAAGAGAGCTGAACACAGGTCAGTTGCCCCCCCCCCATCCTCACTGGGCTCTGAGTGCTGGGGGGTGGGTACAGCGGGTGCCCCAGGAGGAAAGGGCTAAGCCCAGGCACACCCAAGCCAGACACCTAAGCCAAGCAATGGCCACTGGACCTCCCCCCATGGTGAGGTCAGGTCTGAGGGGCTGTGTGAGAAGAGGAGGGCTGGCTTTTCCAGGCAGGAGTGCCATTTTCCTCCAACCTGTTCTGGGCTGACCCTGAGATTTCCTGACAGCACATGCCCAGAGCATGTGCTAAACACAGCCTGGAGTTCAAACAGGGCATTAGTCATGGGAACCTCGAGAGCCCTCATGGCCTCCAGCCTCCCTCTCAGGCAGCTCCCATCTCTGCAGATCCCCGGGTATTCCCATGTTACCTTTCTGAAGCCTCTGACACCAGCATCACATGAGCTCAGAGACACTTTGAGGGGGACAAAGCCTGGGGCACAGAAAGCAGAGGGATTGTCCTGGGGGCAGAAGGCAGAGGGAGGCACAATAGAGAAAGTTCTCTGCCATGTGGTGGGGGTCACAGGACTCTCCCAAGCCCGTCCTGGGCCCAGGGACATCAAATCAAATGATCTACTTCCCCATGCCCGTCACCCCAGCATGGAACTGGAACTGTCAAGGCCGGCAAGTGACAGCCTTAGGTCCTTCTGATAGAGAAAGAAGAGACCACTGAGTCAAGAGCAAGGCAGGGGAGCAGGTGCCACCTCATTTTACAGATGCAGAAACTGAGGCTGGGGTCTTGCTAAGGACACAGAGCAGTGTTTAAAGTCAGGACCTCATTACCCCCACCCTCAGTTCCAGTTTACACAGCTCCTCTTGGGGACACACAGTGCCAGGACAGCACCCTCAGTGCCACTGTGAGCAGTGCGGAGGTGCTGACCAAGTGGGGCTGCTCACAGCCTGACAGGAAACTCAACTGTGCAGGAAGCATGTTTCCTGGGAAGAGGCAGATGCTTTCTCATTGTATCAAAGCAGTTCCATAGCCCAAAGATCTCATCTTTGGGAAGGACAAGGAACACAACACTTCCTGTGAGCACGATGAGGCTGAGGCTGTTTCTACCAGGCCGTGTGTCCAGAAGGGGTCAAACATTGGACCTACTGATTAACATTCACTTTGGGGACACATCATGGGCAGATGAGAAATTCCCGATTGCTTGATAGTTGTGGTTCCTGTTCCCCCATACTTAAGGGGAGAGAGATAGATTCCCCCAGTTCCCCCCCCCG
>NW_017731826.1:452307-484304 GCF_001890085.2 Hipposideros armiger
CACTGCTTCTTGAGCAGCTGAACAGCACAGGGAGAATTCCAGGTGGGAGTGGGGTTAATGCAGCCCTCCTTATCTCCAGCTCCACTGGGAAAGGATGCTCTGCTGTAATTCAGCTGCCAGCTCTCCCTTCTGCGGGCAGACACGGTTGATACAAGGCTCTGCCCCTGAGAAGTAAAGCCTGTGGGAGACTCTTGGAAGGGGGAAATGAGTGACTGCCTGTCCTGCCAAGGGGCAAAGTCTGGTCCCACGGCGGGAGCTGCCTTTCCATCTGGGAGGTGGGCCAGGGCAGGCTGGGGCCAGCGCGTGAGGGTGGAGGCTGGGAGCCAGGGTGCCTGGTTCAACCGCCCTCTACATCTTAGTGCACTGTGCTTCTGTACTGGTTTGTTAGTCCTCCCTGGACCTTAGTTCCCTTATCCAGGAAGTGAGGGTGATGATGCTACAGTGTCTCACTGGATGGGAAAGGAAGAACTACACGTAACGAGGGGAAAGTACTTGGGGAGGAGCTTGCAGCAGCTTGACATTGTATGGAAGCTCTTATTATCAGGAGGCCTGAGGAAAGGCCAGGGTGTTGGACCCTGCTCCTGAGAAGACTCCAAGGAGGTAGGTGTCTGAGCCTAGGAACACATCCCCTCAGACCAGATCTTTTGGCAGGAATGTCTTCTTTGCACAGACTCCTAGAGTCAGAGCACCTGGAGGACTCTGGTTGGGGCTGGAGGCCATCGCTAGACATGGTCCGTCCTCTGAGCCTTTTATCTTGTGGGACAGCACTGTCTGTCTCCACTGGGAAGACTCTTCACATTTTGGGGGCAAGAGTACAAAATCCAGGTTGCATTTCCCTCTTCGTAAGCCTGGCACAGCACATGGCAGGTGCTCAAATAAAAAGTCAAGCTAATGGAGAGCTGGACAGTGCTCATTTGCACAAAACTTCTTACATGCTACATGCCACTCCATATCATATTGATCTTGTATGTCACATAGAGCTTAGTTCACCAAGTGTTTGGTTACCCTCAACTCTCCTTTGCTTATCCTATATCCCGGGAAAGAAGGCAGGGCAGAGACTGTCAGAATTACTGTCACTGTTGAACAGAGCACAGGTTGTCAGAACTGCAAGTCCTTATGAAGCAGGATTTTTGATATGTGTGATTGTGTGCACCAGGATCATAGTCTCGCAGCACCGAAGAATGGAGACATGGGCCAGAGAGAAAAGGTTTGCAGCAGAGCATAGTTTATTAGAGCAGAAAGAGTTACAGCTCTCAAAGTGAGAGAGAGGGGGCACCCAAAACCGGAATGCCTCCAGCTAAGGCAAAAATTTCTGTTTTTATACATTTTGTGTATACCTGGGGAGAAGGGCTGGCTGGCATCTTTTGGTGCCAGGCCTATCCTTTCAAGATATGCATTTTTCCTGGGGATTCCCAACTTTTTGTTATAGGCTTGAAAAAACTTTCCTCCTCTCTCACCTGAATTTGTCACTCTGGCAGGCCCTGTGACTTAAACCTAGATGTCAGCTAATAAGTTTATTTCTCCTGGCTCTGTTATGGTTTCCGCCCTGATTCCCTCTACCATGGCAATTTCCTGACTGCCTATAATTTTTCTATTTCACTTAGAGAACATACAGGTGCACTGAGAACTAGAGCAGTGACTCCATCGGCTCAGAGACTAGATCTGGAGGGGCGAAGACAAGGCAAGATGTGGGGTGGTGTGGGGGCACCCAGGTGCCTGGGTTCTCAGAATAGGGTTCCTTCATTCCTCATTGGTTTCATTAGTATTGAAAAAAAAAAACAGGCATAACCTTCAGCCTTATTTATGCTCTCATTTCTTTTAAAATTTTTCATTAATTTCTGCTTTTTACCACTTCCTTCCTTTTTTGTTTGTTAATCTAAATACTTTAAAATCTTTGTTGCTGTTCAATTAATGTACTCAAAGCTATACATTTCCCTCTGAATACTACTTTTGCTACATTGCATAAGTTTTTTTTAAAGATTTTATTGGGGAATTGGGAGAGGGAAACAGTGTTGGGGAATTGGGGAAGGGGAACAAACAAGTTGCTGTACTTTTGTTCTTCAGTCTAGTTGTGGAGGATACCGATTCACTGGCCCATGTTGGTATTATGATCATTGCGCGCTTCCCGGCTGAGGCAGTCAGTTGCCGCTCACAGCAGCTCTTGCTGGCTGCCGGCCGCTCACGCTGGCTGCCAGTCACTCACGGTAGCTCACAGTAGTCCACTGCAGCCACACTGCAGCTTATGCCATCGCCAGCCACTCATGGCAGCCCAGCTTCAGGTCGAGCTGTTGTTCACCATCTTATCTGTAGAGGGCACAGCGTCATTGACCCAGGTGGGAACCGAACCAGCAGCCCTGCTGCTCAGAGCTCGCACTCCCAAGCCAACTCTTAACCAACTGAGCCACTCAGCCGGCCTGAATAAGTTTTGATATATAGTCATTTCTTCCCTTACAATGGAGAATGATTTGAAATTTCCACCTTGATTTCAGTCATTTAAGAGTACATTCATACATTTCCAAGCATACTTTTATGTAAGTACTTCTCAATTGTTTATTTCAAATTTATTGTACTGTTGTCAGAGTGGGGGCTATATGATATTATTTTGAACTTTCATGAACTTCCTTTCTTTTTACTTACTAATTTTTGTCTCTTTGAGCTCTCCATTCCTGATGAAAAAAAATGTTTTAAAGCTCCCACCAAGGTGGCAAATTTGCCAGTTTTGTGTAAATTCTTAAGAATTTTCAAGATTATGTTATTAAGTGCACACAGTTCATGGTCAGTGAATCTTATTGGTGGACATAACTTTATCCTCATTAGTGCATTCTCCCTTACATTCTGTTGTGTCTACTTTTACTAGTCCCATGTGAGCTTTTCTTGACACTTTGGTCTAGGATTTTCTGGGTACACATTTTATCCCTTTACCTTTCTGTAGGATCTGGTTTTAGGTGCATCTATGATGTCCATTTCATTCATGGGGAACCAAGTTCTGCTCTGTTACAGGGACCCTAACTGGTCCTCAACCCTAAGGAACAAAGGTCCCAGAAGTATCTCTGCTTGTATTTGCACTGCATGCACACTTTTGCACACCCACACTTCACACACACCCTCACACTCACAGATATACTCTCACACATTCACACATATACAACAGGTCCTCAAATCACATCATTTTGATCAAGAACTTAACTCTTGGGCTGGCCAAGTGGCGCGATGGTTAAGAACTGGCTTGGGACACCAGAGGGCCCCGGTTCAGATCCCACATATGAGGGCCAGTGACACTGTCCTCTACAGCTAAGATGCTGAACAACAGCTCAACCTGGAGCTGGGCTGCCATGAGTCGCCGGCGACGGCATAGGCTGCAGCTCCTGTGGCAGTGGGTTGCCGTGGGCTACCGTGTGTAACGAGCAGCCAGCGTGAGCGGCAAGCAGCTGCAGTGAGCGACAGTCCAAAAGCCGGCAACTGATCTGCCTCGCCCGGGAAAAGCGCAATGATGGTGCCAACTTGGGCCAGTGAAGTAACATCCTCCACAACTAGACTGAAGAACAAAATGACAGCAACTAGTCTGTTCCCATCCCCCCAATTCCCCAATTAAAAAAAAAAAAGAACTTAACTCTTGTTTATATAAATTAGCCTATGGTAAAACTGGTTTTGTTATATGAGGAGGCAGAGAATTGCCCTATTCCACAACAAGACAGCTGGGAAGTGCCGGAGTCAGCGCACCCATCTCTTTCCAATGCCAGCAGTCTTTCCACTAACTACTCTACCTCTGCCAGGAAACCAGTTTGGGTTCCACATTGAGCTGCTCGGACATTTTTTCACTTAAAGTCTCAGAACCCATCAATGACATTAAATAAAGACTTGTTCGCTCTCTCTTGCTCTCTCTCTCTCTCTCTCTCTCTCTCTCTCTCTCCCCCCCCCCTCTCCTCTCCTCTCTTCTCCTTTCTCTCTCTCAGCAGTTTTAATTAATAGGAAATTTCAGTTTAACAAAGCTCTAGGTCCCTACCTATGCATTATAGACCGTGGAGGAAAAGGAGATGACTGTAATTAACACAGCTCATCACACACAGAAGGAGCCTTGGGGTGTAGGCTAAGACCTAGTCCCTTTGTGTGACCCCGGCTGCTGGGTGAGACCCTTCTCTCTGGGTCCTTTGTTTTCCCTTCACTCAATGAGGCAGATCTGAGGGCATTTCCTGCTGAGCTGCTCTTTCCACCTTGAAGGGGCTGGCTGGGAGGGGAAGTGCTCTCTGGGGCTTTTGTTATTAGAAGGATGTTAACTGAGAGGGAGGAGTGGGAAGGGCCTTTGGAGCCTTGGCCTGTGGGGTTTGTTGTCCCCTTATCAGTCAGCTACATGCCATGCATACAGAGAAACACGGTTCTGCCTCCAGGTGTCAGACCAGGCAATTTAATTAAACAGAATTGAACAGCCAGCAACGTGACATCATTTCCTGGAAACTGAATAGTAGCCATAGCTCAAGCAGATCTTTATGTCCTTCCAGAGATCTAAAATTTCAGTGCTCTGAGCTTCACTTGGTCACCTCCATAGGAGCTGGCCTTCAAGGGTTAGGCTCACCTGCTTATTAGCAGCTCCTCTGGCCCCATTGAGGTCTAACCAGTAATTAAGCCTTTTAAGATTTGCCGGAGCTTTGATATCAGTAATTCAATCTCCTCTGTTTACTGATCTCTGCCATTAGTAGAGTTGAAAGCAAAATGTTTTAATTTTTAAAATTGGCAATAAGTTGGGATAATGCCATAATTAGCAAAGCGCCCCTGTCTAAAAAATGACTTCTTCCTGTCTTGGTTGCTATGACAACTAATGGCCAAGATCTTCCAGTGAGAAGCAGCAGGTGTGGTGGGGACAGGGAGTGGAAAGAGGGGCTTCTGCAGGGGAACAGAAACAAGAGATAAAAAGGCCAGGCCTCTCTACGAGCTTCAGGAAGTCTTCTACTCAGAAATTTTATCTCACATTTTTGCTGCCCTCCCCTTTGGTTTGGAGAGTACATAACCCCTAGCTGGGCAATCCACGAGAGTCCCTAGGTAGATATGTCACTGGCCATTACATCTGGGCTGGACAGTCCAGCCTGGAGCAGAGGATGAGACTAGTAGCAGCTCACCTTGGAGCAAGCCAGGAGCCTCCTTGCCTCCAAGCTGTGCAGATACTCAGAGAAGCAGTGGAGGCTTGGGTAAGGGCACTTTGGGTGTGCTGCCCCCTTCCATACCTTTTCCCTATGCAAGGGGCACTGTGGCCAGGTAAAGGGACACTGGTGCTTGTACGTGGTCTTAGTGAGCCAAATGTTGCCAGGGGCCCAAGGGGCTGGGATGCTGGCCTGAGAAAGCAGACTCTGGGTGCCAACATACTATAGGTCTCTTTCAGATGCTTGCAGGGTTAGGCAAAGCAGAGGCCACACCGGCTTGGGGTGGCCCCGAGGGCAGATGTTCACTCATTGTCTTAGTGTGGAGGCAGGTCCACCTGAAAGAGGTATGCCCCTTGTGGGAGTGAAGGAGAAGAGGCTTCATGGAAGGAACCGAGGAAGGGGGTCCTGAGTCTATTTCCTCATCTGTGAAATGAAAATAAAAGTATCATTCTCTCAAAGTTACTGTAAAGCTTGATGGAGATCCCATACCTAGTCCAAGGTGTTCTACAGCTCTGCTGATAAGACAAGGGCCATCTTCCAGGCAGACTCTAAGGTCCCAACCTTGTCTGCACCAAGGTCCTTAGGTCAGAGTGGGGGACTCTGAAAGAACAGGATGCAAACTGCCAGAAGTCAGGCTTGAGCACCAAGAGATGGGCCCTGAGCACACGTCAGATGAGCAGAGACTCATCTGTTCTCACCACTCTGCCTTCATGTTCTGCCCAACCTCACCCCCTGCCAGGGCAGAGGGCTCTATTCTGATGGGTCCAGACCAGGGGTCACTCTCCAAGAGGCAGCCCTGAGAATGGTGAGGGAGTGAGCCCGTGTACAGAGGAGATGACCCGTGGGCAGATGCTGGGCCATTCCTAGATGGTGGCCTTAGGTATGGGGTCCAACAGTGCTGGATGACATGTGAGAGCAAGTGGCACTTGGTGCAAACAAGGGTTGGACATTAGGCACCAGATACCCCAGCATTCTCCACGGTGACCAGGGCCACCTTATTCCCAGGCTAGCCCCAAGATTGGATGCCAGGGACTGCCATGTCCCCACCCTGTGTTGCCACCCAGGTGTTCAAAAACTTTCACTCTGCCCCATTCCTGAGACTCATCACAGAGTAGGGATCAGTCTGGCAGAGGCAAAGCTTTCTGGAGGTAGGGAGGTGGGGGTAGAGGAGGCCTGAGCCCGGCGCCTGAGGGCTTATCTGATCCACAGTAGAGGGCTCCTTATCAGCAGAGAGGGCCGTTGATCATGCTCCATTGCTCTGGTTTGGAGGGACAATAAAACAGATATTGGACTCGATCTAACCTGGTGTGCTTGGGCCCCATGGAATAAAGCTCTCTGAATAGTGGGTCCAGAGGCAAGTACAGGCAAGCCTACTTCTGAACAGGAATAAGATAAGAAAATGCCCTGGCTTATTCAATTTAATGGAACAAGCATTCAGAGAGCCTACTGTTTGCTAAGTGCTATAGGGGTACAGAGATGAACAAGATACAGTCCAGTATTTTCTGGTCTGATAGGGGAGCACATGGCCCTGCCCTGGTGGGAGTGTGTGTGGGGGGGGCAGGGTGACATATGTATGTCCTGGGGCCCCCTAGGGGTCCAGACAGGGAGGGAAGGGAAGGAAGGGAAGGGGAAAGCTGTGTGGAGATGTGTGGAGAAAGGGGCAGGCCTTGCCGAACCCAGAGCTTGCTGAACACAGGCCTTCTGCCAGACAACAGCTCCTTCTGTGCCTAGTCTTCTGCAAACTTTGTCCTCTTCTCCCTCACTGCAGAGATGGGACACCCTGAGTCCTCCTTGTTCCCCTTCAGTGGTCTCATTCAGCCCCTCTCTGTCCTTTGCCACCTTCTTGTCCTGGTAACTCAGACAGATGGCCTAGGCCCTCCCTCTCCTGGTCAACTCTCCCTGGGCCCCAATCCCCCTGGACCCCTCCTCTCTTTGGACCCCAATATTCCTGGACCCATCCTCTCTCTGGGCCCCAATGTCCCTAGGCCCCAATGTCCCTGGGACCCGCATCGCCTTAGCTCCAGACTCTTGTGCCAACTACACAGCCTGGGTCCCTTTGCCGTATACAGCATATGGTGCCCAAGGGTCAGAACTGGACCAAGATCCAGCCCACACTTCCTCTCTGCCTGAATTGACCCATCCGTGCTACTCAGGTCAAAACCCCTTTGAGTGCTCTGCCCCCGAAAATGTTCCCTCACTCCTAGCCTCCAATCCAAGGCAGCCCTGTTTCTCACCCAGAACACAGGAAGCACCTCCTCACCTGGACCCCTCCCTTACTGAGTGAGACCCCTTCCCTCACCTGGGTCCCTCCCTCACCTGGAATCCTCCATTCTATCACCTCAGCTGCCATCCTAGGCCAACCAGAGTCTGCTAACCTGTGGCAGCATCACGCAACATCAGAATCTTTTGAAGTGTGTTTGGACCCCATTGCTTCTGGGCTTAATCCAGCAGCAATGGCGCTGCAGCCAGCCCACAGCCACCCTCCTCACTCCACACAGCCCTCCACTTTTATCTCCTCTCCTGCCTCTACACCCATGGCAGACACTCCAACCGCTGCTGCCCTTGGCAGCCTTCTGCTTTTCCAGTCTCCAGGCCTTTGCTGAGCTGGGCTTTCTGTTGGACATCCTTCATCCTGTCTTGAAGGCTGCCTCCTTCAGACAACCCCTCCGGTGCATTTCCTGCAGCCCAGACAGAAGCCTTCCAGGAGCCCTCTGTGCACCTCTGCCTCTGCCTGAGCTGGGCCAGTTCAACATCTGTCTACACACTGACAGCCTGTCTCCCTGTCCCCCTGACACGTCAGCTTTTTGATGCTCCATCTTATTCATCCCTGTACTCCTGACCCTGCCGAGCAGACCCTTGAAGGTGTTCAGTGCCCCAGGCGTGCCGACTGAATGACCCTCCAGGCCTCAGTTTGCTTGTCTGTAATCTTTCGGACAGAGTTTGGTGTGATTATTACCAATATCACTAATGTTGAGCTGCTCAGTGTGCTTAGGCAGTGCCAGCAAGGAGGTTAGTGAGGACGTAGAAGGCAGATGGCTCGGGCCACATGGCTTCCGTGGATTGGGCACCACTTAGAGCGAATGTGCCTTAAACAGAGTCCTTCTTTCTCACATTTATCATGCTACTTGTCGTTTCCTCCCTCCCTCAACTGTGTCCCAGCTCAGTCTGCCCCCTCCCACTCTGTTGTCTGGGGCTCCAGCCTCTTTGGTTTGGAGCTGGGGGAGTGACAGGGGTGGCACAGTTGGGGATCCCAACAGTCCCCATTTACATATGTGCCACATGGATTCTATGCCAGACCCATCTCTGAGGAGCCAGGTCTCTGATTTGATTTGGCTCTGGGCTCCCAGCACCTCTCAGCTAAAGCCCAGGGCCTGTCTCTTTAGAGGGTAATTGTAGGAAGTAATTCTATTTGAGGAACTATCGCTCCAGCAATATGCACTCAAAGCTAATGGATCCAGCATCCTTGCATACTAAGGACGTGTTTCAGCAGAGCACAGGGTGTTCTTGTTACCCGTCAGGACTCTGCCCTCACTGAGAGCCTGAGTGCTGAGGGGAGGTGAAGACTCAGAGATGCTGTGTGCACTTGGCTCCTCCTGGGACCAGGCTGACTGGGGCAGAGGGTCGTTGTGCAGTAAGTGTGGGCCCTGGGCAGGTGCTCTGCACACTTACGTTGTCTAACCTCAGTCTGCCCTTGACAGTTCCCATTGTTAGCCCATTTTGCAGGTGAGGACACTGAGGATGGAAAAGATAAAAGAACATGATAAAGCTGAGCTGGTGAGTAGGGAAGCTGGGAACTCTGCAGAAAATTGCTCATGTGCTCCCTCACTGCCACTCTCCTTTCTCTGACTTAGTTTCCCACTTCCTGCCTGGCTCATGCCTCTGCTTTGTCATTGCTCACCCTGTTTCATCTCCTCTCTGATCTGTCCTGCACCCACCACCAGCTAACCTCTCTAAATGCAAAAATGGTATTGTCATTCACACACCTCCTCCGTTAAAATTCTTCACTGCATTTCAAGAGCTACTGGGATCCCACCCCATGATGCTTGCCCCTGCCTGCCTCAGGCCTGTCTCCTGACACGCGCCTCGAGCCCAGCCGCACCGCATCCATGAAGCCATCTAGTCAGGCCTGGACACTTGGTGTCTCCCGGTCGTGGTACCTCCTGCTCTGCTGGGGTGGCAGGTCTTCCCATGTCCTGCCAGGTAATAGTCCTCATCCTTGCGAAGGAGCCCCCCAGGTGTGCCACATTCCACAGAAGCTCCTGCTCCTATGGCTGCTCCCCAACTCCACTGGGGCTTCTCCAGGACAAGAGACAGTGAGGTGCATGGGCTCAGAGCACCCCCCCCCCCACAGCCTGAGGGCTCATGCCAGCACTGCCCAGCCAGCTCAGGCTTCCCCTTCATCCACCCAACAGGCGTTGATTAAAGGCCCACTAAGCGTGAGGCCCTCTTCTGGGCACTGGGACACAGCAGTGACAAAACAAACATAAATCTTGCCCAAATGGGCTGCAATGGTCGTCGACAACAGGTATCACTGAAGTGCCAGGCAGGGGGCACACAAGAGCTAAGGCCCTGGCTGGGAGTGTCTCAGGGGTTAGAGGCGAACAAGGGGCTGGTGGGGCACAGGGAGCCCGAGGGAGGGCAGGGTGAGGTCAAAGAAGATGCGTGGGGGGCAAGGGGCTCTGATCTTTGCCTCAGACCTATAGCTCCTGAGAGAGGATAGACCAGAGAGCAGGGGCACAGTTGAACGGGCATAGGCTGGTGCAGGAGTCAAGTAAGGGATAGCAGGGCCAGGGCCACATAGGTAGGGAGTGAGAAGGTCAGGTTCTGGGTATATTTGGAAGGTACAAGGCACGGGATCTGCTGGGAGATGGGGTGTGGGAGATGAGAGAAGAAACACCCAGGGAGATACCAAGGCTTGTAGTCTAAAAAACTGGAAGGACAGAGCTGCTGTCGGCAGAGTGGTGCTTGTTGGGGAGGGAGATCAGGACAGGTGACTTTTGAAACCTCCTGGATGTTTGGGTGGAAATGTCTTTGGCTGGACATTGGATCTGTAAGCCTGTTGTGATGTCCCTCCCCGGGGCCCCCATCTCTAGCCTCCTCACAGTGCCAGCATATGGCATGCCCCCCCCCAAGGTCAGTCCTAGGAACCCGAGGGGACTGCGATAGGACCTGGGCACCATGCACAGGGCAGCCACAGTTGTGCCTAGTGCATGTATTGCCCCCAAGGGCTGTCCCTGCCTCCATGTGCATTCCCTGGTAGCCAGTGTCCTGGCCATGGTGAAGCGAGGTCTGTCTGTGCCTTGGACTGGAGCAGAGGGAGAGCAGCTTGGAGGCTGCAGCCCTCAGATACCTGCCAACCCCCATGCATTCAAGCCCTTGCTCCCAGGAGAGCTGCTGTATGCAGGCCTTGGAATTAGTCCCCAGAGGGGTGAACTCCCTGCCTGTCACTATTGAGGGATGACTTTTCCTCTCTCCACAAGCCAGCAAATTAATTCATGCCATCTATTTTCCTGACTCAGATCAAAGGTTGTCAAATTCCTTTACTTACCTAATGATATGTAATATACCTTTCCATTTACTGACCAGGCTATTAGATGAAATAGAATTCATAATGGGCTCCCAACAGCATCTGTGCACCTGTGTACATGTGTAGGGTCAGGCAGGAGACCCCAGGAGCCCCCTCAGACAGGATACAACTTTTTTCAAAAGATTCTACAAACCAGGCCTCAAGCCACCAGGACTCTTGGTGCCAAACAGGTTCTGTGGTTCATGTGAAGCTGAAAATATATGACACATGTGCCACTATAGCCCCTGCCATGTCCACAGCAGACACTCTTAATCAGTTATAGGCACTCTTCACCACTGAGCTCAGACAAGGCTTCCTTACACAGCCATCCACAGATGGTGGAAGTCCCAGCCTGGACAAGGAAACATCTTGACTATCTAGACAAGAGAAATTAATTGATGGCTCTTATCACACTGTCTTCTTTTCTTTCTTTTTATTTTAGTGTACATTGTAGCTTCTGAGCACGGATAAAAGTAGGTGGCTGGGATCCCCCAGCTGAACCCCTCCAGCCTGTTCACGTAGACACAGCCAAGGCCCTTTCCAGGGCCAGGAAAGAGCAGCCCCAAGCCTGCCTAACTCCCATCCAAGCTCCCAGGCATAAAAACACCTGCTGGACTACACTGGGATTGTTGGGAGTCAACAGCAAACGAGATGATTCTTAGAAGACACACACTGAGACAACCAGCCTCCTTCTGCTAGCTTCATGACATTGGAGAGTGAACATCAAATTTCACAGTCACAACTGAGAAAGCCCATGTCCTGCCTTCTTTTCCTGCAAGATGGACTTGTTCTCCACCTGAGTATGACACCTGCTTGGGAAACAGGTTCCCCATCTCCCTGGCTGTTTGTCGTGAGAACAGTGTCTGAGCTGGCCCCTCTGCAGGCTTCAGTCCAATTGGGTCTCTTCACTCCCTCCTTCTCTCCTGGCAGGCCTCCTCCCTGCCCTGGCTCAGCAGACATGGTCTCCTTTCCCAGCTGTTCTGAGCTAGGCCCATGGCATGGGCTATCAGAAGAGGAGAGGAGGCCAAGCCAGGGTCCCTGAGAATGCAGTAAAGAGAGGTGCCGCCAGAGGAAGTCAGGACCTCACTGTCTGCTCAGCTCCAAGAGAAGGACTTCAGGAAAGAGAAGGGAGGACAGAGGAGGCTCAGGAATTTGGGGTGATCCTAAACTGGCTGCTTTGCAGGCCAGCTGACTTGCCACATGTTCCTTTGTCACCCAGCCTCTCCTGGATCCTGGTGATTTTCATCAACCACAATGTGGTCTTCCTGAACCTTTAGCCACATTCTCTGAAGCAGTAAGTCTCCCTTCCCTCACCCCTGCCTCAACCTGAGCCTTTTAAGCAATTCAGCAATGTAATTATTGATCTGTAAGAGAAAAGGAATTAATACGGCTGCCCACATCCTTTGTATATAAGAGTATTTAACAATGAACTCTGCTTAAACTTCATAAAAGCCTCTTCAGCAAATCAGCACACAGGTATTGATCTGGAGCTGGCCTGTAAGTCCCAGCTGTCTGCCTCGCCCACTGAAAGGCCATTACTTTGTCTTGCCTGGATCTCCTTTGGCATTTATGGCCTGGTGCTCAGCCACACACCCCTCCTGGACAATCCCGCTGCCTCTCAGCGAGAGCTGAGCTGCAGTTCTGCTGACCCTCCTTTTCCTAGAGTCCGGGGTATTGGCCAGGGGTGCCAGGCCGTGCTCTCAGGCGCTAGGCTGGCACCGGGGCTCAGCCTGCCTCTGAAACGCAGCTAGAGCCTTGGTGTGTAGCTTCTTGTTCACCCACAGAATGACCCTATGAAATATGCACTCCTGTCTCCACCCTGCAGAGGAGAAAACCCAGGCACCAGAGGTAATGATTCTCCCTGAGTCAGACAGCGAGGGCTGGGTGCCAGAATTCAAGCCAATGGCCTAAACAACTTCCTTCTCAGAGAGTGAGTCAGGGCTGGCATTGCCCACAGTAGAGCAAATTGGGCCAGCTGTTTGTGATACCAGAGCTCTAGGGCTGGATGCGTTTCTAAAGAGGCCTTGTCCAGGTGGCTGAGGAAGCCAAGGAGTCCAGCTGGGCTCAGTCAGAGCACCCACTGGACCTGGCTCCCTCAGGATGACTTAGAGCCTCGACATCCTTGACCCAGCTTGTCAGCCCACCCATGTGCCTGTGACTGCATGTTTATCATGTGGGGGCCCCGTCCTGTCTAACTGCAGAGTGGCCGAGTCCATCTGTGAGGAGGGTCAATCCTGCTTTCCAAAGCAGTGCCCTGAGCTCACTTCCAGCTGCTTAGGGGAGCTGGACAGCCTGTGCCTCAGGGCCTATTCCAGCCTAACAGCATAGGCTTTGAGTCGGAGTGGGAGGTAGGGTGCCAGAAGATGAGGCACAGGTGCAGTGTCAGGAACCTGGGTGAGGATTTGGGGTCTCTGGGTCTGATCTGGCTCAGGGTTGACCTCCAGAGTCCCCAGAGCCCTTCTCCTCTGGCCACAGAGGCTGCCATTGTGAAAGAAGCTCAGACCTTGGTCTTCAAGAGCTGTCCAGCTCTGGCAATCTGCACAATAGCAGAGCAGAGGCTCAGAGAGCCCCAAACCACAGGCCTCAAGTCATTCACCCAGTCCATTAGAAATCAGCACCTAAAGGTGTTGGGAACCCTGATGCCTGGGGACTGGCTGTGGCATTGTCCATCCAAAGCCCATTCAGGCCTCTACATGAGTCAACAGCTTGCCTCTCACCTCTCTATGTGTCTTGGCTTCGATAGTGGTGGTTCTCTCTTTCTTCTCCTCTGGTATCTCTCACATTCTCCTCTGTGTCTCTCTTTTGCCTTTGCATCCTCATCTGTCTTTCTGTTCCCGTTTCTGTTTTCTTCTCTGCTGTCTGTTTTTCTTTTCTCTGAGTCACTTTCTGATTTTTCTCTCCTTTTTCTTCTGACATTCAGCTCGTCTGTCTGACCCATCCCCATGGCCATCTGTTTCCAGTGTGACCTAGAACAGGACTGGTATGTTCCCAGCCGGGTCTGGGGAAGGCCCTCATCACTGAGATGCTGGGGACCTGGGGTGGGCAGTGGGCCGGCCTACATGGGCTGCTCTGCCCCAGCAGCTGGAAGAAGCTTCTCTTGAGAATGCTGCTGAGGAGGGCCTCGCTCCTCCTGAGGGGCCCTCAGCGTGCCTCTGGGGAAGTGCACTGAGCAGGTTCCTCTCCTGTAAGCTCACATGGTATCCCCCCTGTCCCTGCAGTCCTCGCTGGTCCCACAGCTGACTGCTGCACCTTACAGGCCTACACAGTTGTGGGGGGAGGAGAGCGGGGCTCTGCTCTAGATGATTTTGGGGAAACCAGAGGACCCAGTGGGTGCCATGTTTCACAGCATCTCCTTTCCACCCCCTTCCATTCCCGGCTCCGGCTGACAAGGAAAGGCAAAGTCAGATTCCAGGGGTGACCAAGGCTCACCCCCTGTGTGGACCATCCAAGGGCCGAGAGTCACTGCCTCCTCTCCGTCTGGGTGAGGTGCTGTCCTCAGCTCGAACAGTTGATTCCCAAAGGCACGAACAAGCCTTGGTGAGAGAATGTTTAGGGGCTATTTGCATGTGGGTACTGCACTCCACTGGAAAGGGGGAGCCCCACAGGCTCAAAAGCTAGGAACTCAGGTCTTAGTGACCTGCACCCATGAGGGCTCACCACCAAGCAGGGGCAGCCTGGATGTTAGGCTCTACACAGGGTCTGCAGCGGGGTGGGGGCTGGGGGGCCATGTCTCAGAACACTCTGCCAGCTGAGTCAGTCCCATGCTTCCTCAACCTCCTTTAGGGGCTTCTTCAGATTCAGGCTGCATTAGGAGGGCACTCAGGCCTGGACACAGGGTGGGGGAAGGGAAAATCCTCAATTCCTTGAGAAGGAAGCTGAGATGGGGCAGTTGAGGGGTTTGCTAATAGGGGCTGCCCAGTGGTTAATGCCCTGAACTCAGTGACCCTCAGAGGTACAGTGCAGGAAGCATTTTGAGAAGCCTCAGGAAGCATTTTGAGAAGCCTCAGTGCAGCTTGTTCACTTCAGGGTGTCTTCAAAGGATGTAACTGTTGCAAGGGCAGGAAGAATTCCAAGAAGCATTCTAGAAAATGGACAGCCCCACCCTCCTGGAGCTGACAACACTAGGCACTCAGCATTGGTCAAGGCATATGGGGGCCTCCTGAGCTCCCTCTGAGGTGCCATCCCAGAGTCGCCCTGGGCACTGCTTATGCTCTGCAAACAGCAGCAGCCAGGTCAGGGGCCTGCACTCCCTCCCCATCGCTTTGGCCCCCTGCCCAATCACCTGCCCCCACCATGTCTAGGACACTCAAAGAGCCATTCAACACAGCTGTCAAAAGAGCAATCTCCCTTCCTGACCTCTCTGTTTCCTGCGGGCAGAGATCAAAGGGTGTTTCATGGGTAGCAGTTCCTGTCCTTGGTCTTAATGGAAGCTCTCCTTATTAGCACAGGGGTTGGGAGGAGTGACTGTCAGGAGGGAGGTGGGAGCCTCAGATCTGGGCCCCTGAGAGCTCAGTCCCATCCCCAGTCTAGCACAGGATGTAGGAATGTTCGTGCCATGGGACAATGGGTGGGCCTGCCCCTCTCTGGTCTCCTCCAGAACATGGGCTACAGGAAGGACTGCACTGGGTCCCTGTGTCTCAGAGCCTTCCTTTTTGGAGGGGACATGGGATGGCAAAAGTGGGGAAGGATGACACCTGGGTTTCAAATATATCCTGCTTCTCCTTTCCTAAAGCTCAGATCATCTTTTGTGAGTGTGTGAGCAGCATGGGCATGGTCAAGCGCCCAGGCTTGGGCCTGCGCTCCCCCTGTGACCCGAGGCCTACAGTCCCACCTTTCTTAACCCATCTCCTCATGGGTTTAGTAAGGATGAGGTGAGCATGGGAGGATTAGATGATGCCCTTGAGACAGGAGGGGAACTTCCTACTTCTGAGTTAGAAAGGTCAGCTGCTTCAGCCAGACAATTTTCACAAGAACATCTGCCCTAGGGTACTACCACTGGTGGGCATCAGGAAGCCTTGGGAGGCAAGTCACAAAGATTCATTCCCATACCAGCAAAAAGGGACTTTCCTTATCACCGCACATGTGCAGGAAGGCCCAAGAGTGTCCCTAAGGTGACCTTTCCCTAATTTTAATACTAAAAATCGTGCCCAGGGATGGAGAGTTACCATGCTAATGAGGTGTGACACATAAAGAAGCATGCAGTCACACTGTGCAGGCGCCAAGAAACCTCTTCTTCTACAGGCCCAGACAGAGCTTTTACCCCGCCTAGCTCCCTTTAAAATCCTGCCCAACTTCTCTCAAGGAACCACCCAGACCTTTTTCTTGGAGTTGGTTCCCTCATGCACAAGGTTAATATGAGGTCTGACAATTAAGTTTGCAACCTTGTTGCAACGATGTTGCTAACCTATTTTGATATCAGAGAGATTATTCATTTTGATTTGTACCAACTGGACAAACAGTTAACCAAGCTGACTATTTGGAAGTGCTGAAAAGGCTGCGTGAAAAAGTTAGACAACCTGAACTTTTCGCCAACAATTCATGGCCCTTGCATCATGACAATTCACCAGCTCACATGGCACAGTCTGTGAGGGAGGTTTTAGTCAGCAAACAAATAACTGTATTTAAACACCTGTCCTACTCACCTGATCTGGTCCCAATGACTTCTTTCTTTACCCAAAGATAAAGGAAATATTGAAAAGAAGGCATTTTGATGACATTCAGGACATCAAGGGTAATATGGCACCTCTGATGGCCATTCCAGAAAAAGAGCTCCAAAATTGCTTTGAAGAGTGGACTAGGCACTGGCGTTGGTGCATAGCTTCCCAAGGGAAGTACTTCGAAGATAACCACAGTGATATTCAGCAATATGGTATGCAGCTCTTTTTCTAGGGTGAGTTCACAAACTTATTGTCTGACCTTGTAAACCTTGCCTCTTGCCTGAATTTTCCCATGGTGATCTCTTGATTTTCATCCTGGGAGATCACAAGAACCCAGGGCCCTGGTAACACCCTGAGCTCAGCGACTCTTGGCCTCATGACAATCTTTACCATTGTTCTTCTGTGAGCCCCATGCTTAGGCAGGAACAGCATGTTACAGATGTTGGTCAAGGTCTTCCCCTGGAGACACTCTGGGCTTGTTGGGAGCCGCACAGTGCCTGTGTCCCTGGCAGAGCTTCGTCTGGGCTGTCTCCTAGGCAGGGCACTCAGGGGCGGCTCCCAGGAGGGCTATGAGCATCCATCAGGTGGACATGGGGGCGAAATGAGGATCCCCAATGTTTCTGCTGTGCCAAGAAAGCTCCAGGGCAAGCAGTACATAAGGGATAGGAAGGACATAGGTGGTGAAAAGGTCTCCGGACAGGCCTGGAAGGGCCATGCAGATTCTGAGATGTCCTTCAGTCATCCTGGAGGTGAAGGGTGGCCTCTCAGGACTTTATTCAAGTCCTGAGTATGCAGCACAATAATACATGCACAGCTCCAGGAGATGCTGTGTCAAAGACCATCTCGCTCACTCCCCTGGGGAGCCCCAGGCCAAGGCACAGGTTTGCTCCATGTCTGCTGATAGGCTATCCAAGGCGTCATCACAGCTCAGTCCACCTAGCCGCTGTCAAGCCCTGTGAACAGGGCCCATAGCACAGCCCAGGCCTGTTCAGGCCTACATGATGGGAGGGCTTGTCACATGGGTGATGCCCCAAATGGGGAGGCCCAGAGCAGCAGGCTGACCTGCTGGTCAGCTCACCCTGTGGTCCCCTGGATGGCCAGGACACACCCCTGGCTCTCTCTGGACTCATGTTTATTTTTCACACACAAAAGCATATTGTAAGGTTCAGAAACCATAATAGGTAGTTAAGATGGAGAAAATGTAATTCAGGGAATTGGCTACCCAGGAAATAGGAATGGCAGTGCTGAGAAGTGAGCAACTCAGAGATCAGAGCCAACAGGAAGCTGCCCCCACCTCAAGAGGGACACAGTCCCAGGACACAGAGCTGCTTGCAGGAGCTGGAGTTCCCACTGTGAAGATGGTGGCCAGGCCACTCTGTACACATGAGGATTTAGGGTGTGAAAGATGTTCTGAAGATGCAAATGGAAAAAGCACTAGTAGGATTCACAGGGGAAGGGCGGAGATCAGAAGCAGAGAATGGTGGGAATGAAAAATAACTTGGAAAAGCCCACATCAAGACCTGCCATCTCAGCCCTAAGGGTTCTTGAAAATGGGTAGTTGCAAAGAGCTGCTCCTCCTGATGTGGTCATGGTTCTGAACAAGTGGCGTGGCAGGCCGCTAAAGCCTGCTGGCCCAGGAGGCTGAAGTCCAGCTCTGAGGTGCAGATGAGCCAAAGGGCAGATTATGCAGCAGGCTAGGCACAGTCCTACTGTGCAACGGGTGTGTGGCTTCCCTGAGAGGATGGGGCTGGCCTAAGGAAGGGGCTGGGCTGTCCTTAGGTGAGCAGACCCACAGGCAAGGGTGGCCTAGGAAAGGACACGGCCAGTAGCTTCAGGGATGAGCCTGGGCCATGGGCCAGGGCCTCCAGGCTTCTGAGCCTTCTCCCTGACAGGTCTCACTTCACCTGGACTCCTCTCTGCCCTGGCTTTGCACACCACACGCAAGGGGAACACCTCTGATGGTAGCTTCTAGCAAGACATCCTCGCACTCAGCGATACTGATAGCCACCATCTTTTCTTCAGCTCAGACCCTGAAGACCTTTGAGTGCTGTGTCGTTGCTCAGAAGGCTGTGGGGGTGGATTCCTGGTAGAGACTGGGAGAGCGAGACAGGAGTGCAGAAGGAAAGGTGAGGAGAGTTATCAGAGAAGGGAAAGAGCTCCTTGTTACTAGGGGTGAGCAAGTGCCCACTTGTTGGGGACGTTGGGGAGGAGTGAGGTACTCTGAGCCCTTGCCAGTCCTCACATGCTGCTGTTCCGTGCTGTGAGCTCCCTTGCACTCCTTCTGGTGATAGGCACCCGTGTGCTGACACCAAGTGGCAGAGTGCCAGCAGGAGAGGCAGTCTGAGTGGTCTCCAGGCCCCTATGTCAATGGAGAAAGGGCCCACAGTGCTCTTCTGAGGCCAGGGCACCCAGGGACCCTGGGTCAGCAGGGGGGATCACAGAGCTCAGCCTCCCCTCCGGGTGGGTAGCACTGCCCTTCAGTGGTCACTTGACTCTCCTAACTGGACCGCCAGCAGGATGCTGTCTTTATACCCACTGAGGTACCTGCTAACAGCATCCCGAGTAGAACCTGGTCTCCTGGTAGCCAGTGCAGGGCTTGGGTGGTCAGTGAACCCTCAGAGCACTAGCTGTGGCCAGCTGGCTCCAGGCCTATAAAACTGGACAGACACTGTACTTGCCCAAGGGTGCTTGAAGCCCAGTGAAGCACACGGATGATGAGTCTGACCAGGGAGTGGAGGCCAGGCCAGGCAGCAGGAGATGGCCAGCTCATGGCTCAGGAGTCCTCAGCCTGGCCCAGCCCACTGGCTGTGCCGCTGTCAGTATGTGAGGGTCACAGCACAGCCTCATCCTGGGGACACTCTGCCAGCACAGAGGGACCCAGAGCCTTTTGTCTCTGGTTCCCTCTGGAAAGGCTGGGGCTGCGGTCAGGGCCAAGGAGCCTCAGCAGGCTGGGAGGTTCATGTCTGTCTTTTCTTAGCACTTTGCTGCCTCTAGCCAAATCCCCTTTTGTATTCAGTTTAATGAAATATGATGTTAGCTTTATTGACAATGCTCCTATCTGGAGACCAGGAGAGTGATGACCAGCTGTACCTTCCTCCACATTGTTAGGCCAGGGCCGGCATCTCGTTTTCACAGACCCTTGGGGCCCCTCCAAGGACAAGGTGTTAGAAGCCTGTGCGGTTGCCCCTGTGTGCCTCCTGTCACTCTCTGGGAGTGGGGTGGGACAGGGCAGTCTTTAGGACTCCTGATTCCAGAAAGTCTGGGCCTCTGCACTGACCTGACTGGCACTCAGGCTGAAGGGCATGTGGATGGGCTGAACCCTTGCCACAAGAACCCAGCCAAGCTGAGAGGCCGAGGAGCCAGAGGGACTGTGCAAGGCGGTGAGGTTGCTGGCTCTCAGGGCTTCACGGTTCCAATCAGCCCCTTGGAGGAGGAGCTCACCTCCCAGTCACAATGCAGGCACTAGAGCTTCAGATGTCCCTTCTGCGTCCCCAGCTTACACCATTGCCTGCTCCAAGCCTCAGAATGAGCCCCATGTGATTCAGAGACCAGTGTCACTTCCTTTGAAATACAAGCTCAGAGGCACCAGCTTCAGAGCTTAACCCCAAAACTGCCAGCTCAACAGGACATGAACACCAAGGGTGGACCCAAGCGTGTATGGGAACACCTTGTCATCTCTAAGCAGGAGCAGGTCCAGCAGAGCTTGTCATGGGTAGATAGACACAGGAGCAAGGACCCCCATTAGATGGCTACACTTCTGCCAGGCCCGAGCCCATCATCCCCTACAGCTAGCCCTCCCAGACCTCGCTCTCCATCCCAGCAGTATGCATCTAGGGACATCCATGCCCACCATCCACCCTGGGGGCTGCTCCAGAGAGATGACCAGAGGGCAGGCCTGAAGGGCAGGAGGTGGTCAGAGACCCCCAGAACTGCCTCTGACATTATCAGTAAGCAACCCCCACCTTATCATTTATCCAAACAGGTTCAGGAAAAAGGCAGTTTCAGCTGTGGGAAATGTGGTCAGTCAGGAAACCTGACACAGTCTGCGCTATTCTGCAGGCCGCAGACCCACCACTGACAGTTCTGGAAAGGATGAAGTGTATAGGCCAATATACCTGTGACAGCTGCCTTCCCACACCAGGTGGGATGGCCCAGCATGGTGGCCACTCATGAGGACATCATGTGAGGTGTGTCATCTGAGCTCGCTCAAGGCAGAGATGAGGTTCAGCAGCTAAAAAAATGACTGATTCAAGCAGCCAAGCTGGAGGCTGGAGGGGTGGCCCAAAAAGAATGCAGAACCGGTGGGTAGGCAAGGCAGGTCAGAGCAGGTCATGGTAGCTGAGGCCACCACTCGCAGAGGGGTGGCTCAGAGCCAGCCCCCACATTCATCTCGCCCTGGGCTGCCAGCTGGGCATGGCTCTGCTCTGCTTCCCAGAGCACATGGCTAGGGGTGGCCTCAGAGACGGCCACATTCATGAGCTCCTTCTAATAAAAGGCCTCAACCCAGGAGGCCTTCTGGGCATTGAGTTCAGAGGCTGGTTGCCTGTAAGCCAGAATCGCAGTGCCTTGTGCAATAAGTAGTGCATATTAACCTGCACTTCTAGGGTGGGTCCCGCATAGCAAATCTGCAGTCCTTGGAAGAAGAGGCACAGGAATGGGGCTGACTGGTTCCGCAGCATGCCTGTCTGAGGATATGAGCCTGGGTCCGCCAGCAGAGCCCACGGGCCCTGTCCCTCTTGCTACACCTCCATTGACCCCATCTGTGGAGATCAAGTGGGCAGCAAAGCTGGCACTGGTACCACAGTTACCCCTGCCTTCCCCATGGAGGGCACTGGTCATCACAGGCAGCCCCCTCCCACTAAGCCCAGATGAGCCCTCAGGATTTTTCTCAACACAGTACTCCAGGGAGCCACAACCAAGCCACCTGAGTGGACAAGCAAGGTCAAAACTGTTGGCCACACCTGACGCCATGGCACCTTCCAGCTCTGACCTCCATAATTCTAGAAGTTTTCTGATAGTCACTGCACCCAGCTCCTGCTCCCTGCCTTCCCCTCCTGACATTCACAGCTTCCACACTAACACCTCAGCACCTGGAGAAAATGGGCCCAGGGAGGTACTTAAGAGGAGGTACAAGGCAGGTCACATGGTCCTGTTTTAGGTGCCAGGAGACTGAGGTCCAGAGAGAGCCCAGTGCTGTGCCACTTCACCCAGTGCCCATGTGGGAGTTGGGTTGGAGGAGTCTTTCTGACCTGGCTTCAGATTTCACACACAGGCAGGTTCCCAACATCTGCTTTCCCTGGCCTGTAGAGGTACCCTCACTGCTTCTACCCTCAGTGGTGATGGAGATAGCCCCATGAGCTGTGAGCTGGGCCTGAGCCTCGGCTGGCCGTTGCTTCTCTGGCCTGGGAACCCCTGCCTTCTACCTCACAGACCCGTGTGTGCCAGAGTGTGAGACGCGGAAACATGCGCCACTGTGGGGACCACCAAATGAAGAGTCCGGAGGACAGGTGAGCATTTCAGCTCTGCCGACTGCCAACCAGGGGAAGGTGGGAGCCATTTTGTCACTGTGGGCCTCAGTTACTTGTCAGTAAGTGGCACCCGTGGTGTGGGGTTACCACTGCTGTTGAATTCACTGGATGTTAGAGGTGCCCAGAGTCTCACATTGCACAGCGTCAGACCCCTGGAGAGCACTGGGGCTGCGGGGTTGGGGGGTAGGTGACATCCTCTCCTCCTCAAAGCCACATGGTGAACCATGGAGAGGACACGAATATTCAAAGGAAGATTTTTGCCATCAGCTCAGGAGGCAGCAGGAGGCAGGCCCAGGTTCAAATCTGAGCTCTGCCCCAGGCTGTGTGACAGTTACAGTCACGGTGGGTTTTCTGCTGCAGGCGTCTGTTTACTTGTCCACAAAGAGGGCACAGAGGGCTCCATTTCAGCAATGTTGTATCCTAAAGACCCTAGAAATCCTCTCTCTCTCTCTCTCTCTCTCTCTCTCTCTCTCTCTCTCTGTCTCATACACACACTCACATACATAACTTAGAAAAACTGGGCAACATATAACAACATTTAAATGCATGGCTAAGCTTTTAAGGAAGTAAGGGATATTTTCAGGGACAGAAATAAAGAGTGAGACGTCACAAAGTGGGAGCCCATGCACTGCTCTGATGCTGCGCCGACCAAGAGGAAGGCAGCAGGGTGGCCACCTAGCCCAGGATGGGGGCTGGAACATGCTTGTAGAAAGATTCACCACACCCTATGCCTTAGCATCCAGCTAGCTGAGCTTTCCTTAGAGGCTGCCGTGAAACCGAACAATAGGCAGCCAGTTAAAACTTCACAGAAATCTTTAGAAACTATTAAAACTATATCACTCAATAGCTGCAAACTTTATTATCATCAAAGAAACAAATGTTTCCTAAATTGGTAAATTTGGAAAATTGGTCATCTGGCATTTCTGTCTTTGGCAAATTGACTTGCAATGAATTGGCCCCTCGGTGAATGTAGCATCTTGCCCTGCTTCCAGTTTTAAAGGTCCTCACAGGAGACAAATCAAGAGTTCAGGCCCATGAGAGGCAGAGAGTGGGAATTGAGACCCCTGCCCCCTCCTACACACACTCAAGTCAGGACACTTGAAGACTTACAACTTCAGTAAAAAAGACTAGCAAACAAAATAAAACAAAACTTTCTCATTGGCAGACAGGTTTCTGCTTGCATTTTTAACCACATTCTTACTTACATCTTGAAAGTCTAAGGTTCAAATATATACCACATGCATGATTCTAGAAGCCCAAGGCCATCTAGAGTGGCACTAGGTGACCAAGAGCCTCAGGCTGTTAGTAGAACACAACCTCTCTGGCAGATGTGCCTCCCCTAGACTCCACAGAGCTCCCACAGCCCAAGACCCACAGAGGGTAAGCTCAAAATCCCAAATTACAACAGACAGAAGGAGACAGGCCAACTGAGAGAAATAATCAAGAGACACCACAGTGGCATGATTCCAATACCTTTAATGACAGAAACACTCAGAAAACTAGGAATAGAAGGGAACTTCATCAACATAATAAAGCGCATTTACAAAAAACCCACAGCTAACATAGTCAACGATGAAAGACTGAACGCTTTCCCCCTAAGATCAGGAACCAGACAAGGATGCCTACTTTACCACAGCTATTGTACTGGAGGTTCTAGCCAGAGTAATTAGGCCAGAAAAAGAAATAAAGGCATCCAAATTGGAAAGAAAGAAGTAAAACTACCTTACCTCTATTCAGAGATGACACAATCTTGTGTATAGAAAATCCTAAGGAATTCACTATTTAAAGTTACTTAAAACTAATACATGAGTTCTCAGGATACAAGATCAACAGGAAAAAATTAATCTATATATTGGCAATGAACAATTTGAAAATGAAATTAAGAGAAAAATCCATTTATAATAGCATCAAAACCCAAAATATTTAGGAATAAATTTAACAAAGGATGTGCAAGACTTGTTCACTGAAAACTAAAACAGATTGCTAAAAGAAATTAAAGATCTAATTAAATGAAAAAAATGTTCCACATTCATGGGCAGGAAGACTTAATATTGTTAAGATGTCAGTACTACCCAAAGTGATCTACTGATGCAACACAAACTCTATCGAAATTCCAACAGCCTTTTTTGCAGAAATTGAAAAGCAGTTCCTTAGTTCATATGGAATTGTAAGGAGCCCCGAGTAGCCAAAACAATCTGAGAAAGGAAAGCAAAGTTAGAGGAATCACACTTCCTTATTTCAAAACTTACTGCAAAGCTACAATAATCAAAACAGTATAGAACTGGCATTAGGATAGACACATACACCAATGGAGTAAAACTGAGAGTCCAGCTTACGTTTAATTGATTTTTGGCAGAGGTGCCAAGTCCATTCAATGAAGAAAGAATAGTCTTTTCAACGAATGGTGCTGGGACAACTGGGTTTCCACATGAATGAAGTTGGACCCTTACCACACAGTATATGCAAAGAAATTAACTCAGAATTAAACAACTACCTAAATATAAAAACTAAAATCATAAAACTTTTAGAAGAAAATATAAAAAGTAAATCTTCATGACCTTGGATATGGCAATGGATTCTTAGATATGATATTAAAAACATAAGCAGCACCTACAAAACCAGATAAATTTGACTTTATCAAATTTAAAACTTTTGAGCATCAAAGGACATCATCAAGAAAGTGAAAAAAACCCTACAGAATGGGAGAAAATATTTGCAAATCATATGTCTGCTAAGAGTTTAATATCCATAATACATAAGGAACTTCTAAAACTTAACAACTAAAAGACAAATCAACCCAATGTAAAAATAAGCAAAGGATTCACATAAACATTTCTCTTAAGAAGATATACAAATTCTAATAAGCACATGAAAAGATGCTCAGCATCAATAATTATTAGGGAGATGCAAATCAAAACTTCAATGAGATACCACCTCACACCTACTAGGATGGCTGTAATTAAAATCAAACAAAGAAAAACAGAAAAGAATGACTATTGGTGAAGATGTGAAAAAATTGGAACCCTAGTACATTGCTGGTGAGGATGAAAATGGTGCAACTTCTGTGGAAAACAGTTTAGCCATTTCTCAAAAAGCTAAACATAGAATTAACATATGATCCAGCAATTCCATTTCTAGGTATATATTAAAAAGAATTAAAAACAAGAACTCAAACAGACACTTGTATGCTAATGTTCATAGCAGCATTAGTCACAAGATTCAAAAGGTGGAAACAACCCAAGTATCCATCAACAAATGAAAAAGTTGTGGAAATAAATAGTGGTGATAGTTGCACAACATTGTGAATATAGTTAATGCCATAAAATTGTACAATTAAAAATTATTAAAAAGGCATTTTTATGTTGTATATATTTTATTACAATAAAAAAGAACCATATTTTAAAGGAACAATGGTGGGCAAAGAAGTAGGTAAATCTGTGGGTAGATCCAATAAAGCATTGCCAGTACAAAGAAAAATATATATTTTTCTTTTAAAAAAAATTTTTTTTATTGGGGGATTAGGGGATGAGAATAGCGCTAGAGAATTGGGGGAAGGGGAACAGACAAGTTGTCATCCTTTTGTTCTTCAGTCTAGTTGTGGAGGACGTTGCTTCACAGGCCCAAGTTGGCACCATCATTGCACTCTTCCCGGGCGAGGCAGATCAGTCGCCGGCTTCTGGACGGCCGATCACGGTGGTTGCTGGCTGCTCACGCTGGCTGCTGGCTACACACGGTAGCCCATGGCAACCCACTGCAGCAGTGCTGCAGCCTATGCTGTTGCCGTACTCACGGCAGCCCAGCTCCAGGTTGAGCTGTTGTTCAGCATCTTAGCTGTAGAGGGCAGTGTCACTGGCCCTCATAAGTGGGATCCGAACCGGTGCCCTCTGGCATCCCAAGTCAGCTCTTAACCAATGTGCCACTCGGCCGGCCCATAGTTTTCTTTTTTTAATGTCCTTTTTTGATTTTGGAATCAGGGTAATGCTGGGCTCATAGAATGAGCTTGGAAGACTTCCCTCCTCTTGTATTTTGTGGAATAGTTTGAAAAGAATACGTGTTAATTTTTATTTTATTTTATTTTATTTTTAATGTTTTTTGTAAAATTCACCTGTGAAGCCATCTGGTCCAGAACTTTGTTTGTTGGGAGCCTGTTGATTAATGATTCTACTTATTCTACTTCACTAGTTGTAATTGGTCAGTTCATATTTTCCATTTCTTCTTGATTCAGGCTTGGAAGATTATGTGCTTCTAGTAATTTAGCCACTTTTTGCAGATTGTCCAATTTGTTGGTGTATTATTTTATCATAGTATTTTCTTAAATTTTTCTGTATTTCTGTGGTGTTGGTTTTCACTTCTCTTTCACTTCTGATTTTATTTATTTGGGCCCTCTTGTTTCCCTGATGAGTCTGTTTAAAGTTCATCCATTTTGTTTATCTTTTCAAGGAACCAGTTATTGGCTTCATTGATATTTTGTATTATTTTTAGACTATTTATTTCCACTCTGATCTTTGTTATTTCCTCTCTTTTACTCACTTTGGACTTTGTTTGCTATTCTGTTTCCAGTTCCCTTAGGTGTAAAGTTAGATTGTTTATTTGAAATTGCTCTTGTTTTTTGAGGTAGGCTTATATTGCTATGAATTTTCCTCTTAGGACTGTTTTTACTGTGTCCCATAGATTTTGGGGCATTGGGTTTTCATAATCCTTTGTCTCAAGGTATCTTTTTACTTCTTCCTTGGTCTCATTGTTCATCTATTTATTATTTAGTAGCATGTTATTTAGTCTCCATGTGTTTGTGTGTTTCATCACTTTCAATATGTCTTGCCACCCCCTTCTGCGTGCAAAGTTTCTGTTAAGAAATCAGCTGGTAGTCTTATGGGAGCTCCCTTGTAAGTAACTAGTTGTCTTCCTTTTGCTGCTTTTAGGATTCTCTCTTTGTCTTTAAGCTTTGCCATTTTAATTATAATGTATCTTAATGTGAGTGGATCTGTTTGGGTTCATCTTGTTTGGGACTCTCTGCACTTTTTGGGCTTGTATGTTCATTTCTTTCACCAGATTAAGGAAGTTTTCTGTCAGTAGTTCCTCAAATATGTTCTCAGTACCTTGCTGTCTCTCTCTTCTCCTTCTGGTACTTCTATTATGCAAATGTTGTTATGCTCGATGTTGTCCCAGAGGTCTCTTAAACTATCTTCATTTTTGTTTTTCATTTTGTTGTTCCAATTGGATGTTTTCTTCTACCTTTGCTTCTAATTTGCTGATTCGATCTTCTGCTTCATTTAATCTGCTGTTGATTCCTTCTAGTGTATTCTTAATTTCAGGTATGTTATTCTTTTTTTCAGACTGGTTCTTTTTTATGATTTCTATGTCTTTTTTTATGTTTGCTATCTTTGTTGAAGTTCTCATTAAGATCCTTCAGTCTGCCTCTCTGTGTTTGCTTCTATGTATTAAGTAGATCCGCTATGTCTCTTAGTCTTTGCAGGGTATCCTTATGTAGGAGGTGTCCTGTGTGGTTCAGTGGCACAGTCTCCCTAATCACCTGTGCATGTGTTCCAGAAGTGTCCCTTGTGTGTTTTGTGTGTATTTCCCTGCTGTATTTGAGACTTGATTGCCTTTGGCACATCAGTTGAAGTGATTGACTCTCAGGATGACTAACTGTGAGGATGGGCTACACCCACAGTGTATAAGGAGTATTTGCCCAAGCTTGTTCTTGTGCCTGCTAAAACTGCCCCTTGGGTGTGCCACTTGTTGGGGTTAATCAGGCAGTGCTCTGGTGTGGTCTGAGGCCACCCTCTGGGTGTTGTTTCTGGTGTCTTTTAGGAGGGGATCCCATGCAGGCCAGTTTCATCTTTGTCTGTGACCAAATAGGGTAGGAGCTACAAAGCCATACGCAGTTGGTTTCTGCCTGCGCTGGACCTGAAGATATGTGGGGGTGGCCTCACTGTGAACTGAGGCCAACTGCCATCAGTATCAAGTCTGGGGAAGCTTAGAAAAGGGCCCAGGCACCCCTAGACATGTTGCCACCTGCTTGCTGCCCATAGGCTCAGCTGCTGAAAAGATTCCTTAGGTGCACGAACCAGGCTGCTTGACCTGGTATGACAGTGCCCTCAGATACCGCTCAACTTAGGTGGGGCTGGGTCCCAGGAACTTCAGGGTGTGGGTAGTGTTTTTTGCAAAATTAATGCAGATTTGGTTCTTCCACTAGTGCTGAGACTTTGGCCACCCTGCAATATAAGGGGTAAAGTTATAAAACTCTTAAAAACCAGAAGAGTAAATAGGCAATGGTTTCTTAGATGTGACAGGTAAAGCACAAGTGACAAAAATATATACATAAATAGGATTTCCTCAAAATTAAAACCTTTTGGGCTTCATGGACACTATCAAGAAATTGAAAAAGAGGTGTATAGGGATATCAGATGGCGGAGTAGATAAACACTGTGTGTGCTTTCTTTCTGTGAACACATTAAAATTACAACTAAATTATAGAACAATCAACCTGGAGAACCATCTGAAGTCTGGCTGAACAGGAGTTTTATAACTAAGGTATAAAAGAGAAGCCATGTTGAGACTGGTAGGAGGGATGGATACACAAAATGGGCTGACCCCAAACCTCCATGTAGTTGAGAATCAGAAGGGATATATTGGCCACGGTGGTTCCCCTAGAGGAGCAAGGGACCTCAATGGCACACCAGGCTTCCTAGCCAGGAGGAGTGATGTCAAGAAGAGGAGCCCCCACAACATCTGGCTGTGAAATGCTGTGGGGATTCCGACTGTCCAGGTGGGATGGAAGGCTGCGGGAAACCCAGATATCCTCTTAAACAGCCTTCACATAGACTGTCTCATTCCCAGGCACTCACCCTGGTCTTCAGTGGAGGGACGGTAACTTGAGGAGCATAGGAGGCATATGAGGGGGAGATTGAGGTATGTGGTTTTGGGGCAAAGGCTGGAGGACAGTCGCCATTTTTCCTGTGTGGGATTTTCCTCCCATGCAGCTGGCAGATGGGCACCATCTTTCATGTGTTAGGCCCTCTCTCACCACGGCCAAATCTGAATCTGAATAGGTCTGGTGAGCCCCACTGGGATCCCTCCCCACTCAGCTCTCCCAAGGCACTTATTCAGTGAGCAGCCAGCCCTGCCTGAATTGCACTCTTTCTTGGAAAACTACCAGTGTCTGTGGGCTCCAGGTGGGCAACGACTGGCCTCAGTGTGCACTGAAACTTTTGCTGAGTCACTCCAGGCTCAACACTGTCCCCAAATCAGAGTCTACATTAACCTGGTGACTACAACACTTCCCACTGTAGTGATTCCCTGAGACCCTGCCTCACCAAACTCATGTACTGCATGAGACTTTATCAGTGGTTGAAATTTAAGAAAGTCCGCAGGTGTCAGCAGGACTTGGGGGTGTCCTGGTTTTTTGTGGAGCCACCCTAGACCTAGTACTGGTGACAGCCATCCTCTATTGGAAGTGTGTCCTCTCCCATTCACCTCCAGGGTTAGCACAAGCAGCAAACAAACACAGATTGCTTGTAGCTCTTACCAGGTAGTTCCAGGCAGGTCACAGGCACTGGATGACCTGGGCCTGCACCAGAGCCCCTTGGAAGATGCCCCAGTGCCAACATACTTGGAGGTTGACTTCAGATCACAGCAGAGCACTGCCCAATTTGCCGCACAAGAGGCACACCCATGGGTGGTCTCAACAGGCACCAGAGCCCACTAGGGTGAATCCAACTCAGTGGGGTTAGCGCCCCACCCCCACCGCACAGCAGCCCATAAGCTGTGAATGTGGCCAAACCCCACAGTCAATGAGCCTGAGGATCAATACCACCCACTGGCGTACCAATAGCAATCAATGTTCAACTACGCAAGGTCTGACAATTAAGTATGTGAACTTGTTGCAACGCTGTTGCTAACCTTTTTTGATATCAGAGAAATTATTCATTATGAATTTGTACCAATTGGACAAACAGTTAACTAAGCTGACTATTTGGAAGTACTGAAAACGCTGCCTGAAAAAGTTAGATGACCTGAACTTTTTGCCAACAATTCATGGCTCTTGCATCACGACAATGCACCAGCTCACACAACACTTCCTGTGAGAGAGTTTTTAGCCAGTAAACAAATAACTGTATTGGAACACTATCCCTACTCACCTGATCTGGCCCCCAGATCTGGCCTCTTTACCCGAAGATAAAGAAAATATTGAAAGGAAGATATTTTGATGACATTCAGGACGTCAAGGGTAATCCGACAAAAGCTCTGACGGCCATTCCAGAAAAAGAGTTCCAAAATTGCTTTGAAGGGCGGACTAGGTGCTGGCATCCGTGCATAGCTTCCCAAGGGGAGTACTTCGAAGGTGACTGTAGTGATATTCAGCAATGAGGTATGTAGCACTTTTTCTAGGATGAGTTCATGAACCTAATTGTCTTTACAAAGAGAGTACACCCAACCCACACAAGGGATACTCCTGGAGCACCCAGAACAGGTGACCATGGAGACTGTGCCAGGGCCTCACAGGGCACCTATTACTTAAGGCCACCAGGTCAAGACTGGGAGACATAGCATATAAGGTATGACAAGTTTGTGAACTCATCCTAGAAAAAGTGCTACATACCTCATTGCCGAACAGCACTACAGTCAACTTCTCAGCACTCCCCTTGAGAAGCTATGCACTGATGCCAGTGCCTAGTCTACCCTTCAAAGCAATTTTGAAACTCTTTTCCTGGAATGGCCATCAGAGCTGCCATATTACCCTTAATGTCCTGAATGTCATCAAAATGCCTTCTTTTCAATATTTTCTTTATCTTTGGGTAAAGAGGCCAGATCTCGGGGCCAGATCAGGTGAGTAGGGAGAGTGTTCCAATACGGTTATTTGTTTACTGGCTAAAAACTCCCTCACAGTGTGTGAGCTGGTGCATTGTCGTGATGTAAGAGCCATGAATTGTTGGCGAAAAGTTCAGGTCATTTTCAGCCAACTTTTTCAGGCAGCATTTTCAGTACTTCCAAATAGTCAACTTAATTAACTGTTTGTCCAGTTGGTACAAATTCATGATGAAGAATCCCTCTGATATCAAAAAAGTTTAGCAACATCATTGCAACAAGTTTGTAAACTTAGTTGTCAGAACTCATATCTACCTAATACATAGAAACAAAGACAGAGAAGCAGCCAAAATAAGGAAACAAAGAGATTCATCCCAGATGAAAAAACAAGAGAAAACTCCAGAAGAACAAAATGGAGGTAAGCAACTTTCTGAGACAGAGTTCAAAACACTGGTTATGAGGATGTTCAAGAAACTTAGTGAGAACTTGACAGAGATAGCAATTATAATAAAGGACATAGAAACCATAAAAAAGGATCTGTCAGAAGTGAAGACTTTAATAACTGAAATGAAAAATATACGAGAAGAAATCGCCAGCAGACTAAATGAAGCAGATGATCGAATCAGCAACTTGGAAAACAAAGTAGCAGAAAACACCCAATCAGAACAGCAAAAAGAAAAAAAAATCCCCCCTAAAATGAAGATTTTGGGACAACAACCTGTGGAAAAACATCAAGGGTAACAACATTCGCACATAGAGGTACCAGAAGGAGAAGAGAGAAAGCAAGGGGTTGAGAACCTGTTTAAAGAAATAATGACTGAAAACTTTCCTAACCTGGTGAAGGAAGTAGACATACAAGTCCAGAAAGCACAGAGTCCCAAGCAAGATGAACCTAAACAGGCCCACACCAAGACACATTATAATTAAAATGCCAAAGAGTAAAGACAAAGAAAGAATCCTAAAAGCAGCAAGAGAAAGGCAACTAGTAGCTTATAAGGGAGCTCCCATAATATTGTCAGCTAATTTCTCAACAAAAACTTTGCAGACCAGAAGGGATTAACACAAAATATTCAACATAATGAAAAGCAAAGACCTACAACCAATATTACTCTACCCAGCAAGACTATCATTTAGAATTGAAGGACAGATAAAGGGCTTCCTAGACAAAAAAAAAAAAAAGATAAAGGGATTCATCATCACAGTACTACAAAAATGTAGAAGAACTTTTTTAAGATTAAAAAAAGAAGATCAAGAGCCGGCCGAGTGGCGCAATGGTTAATAACTGACTTGGGACGCCAGAGGGCCC